>NC_133327.1:684556225-684856225 GCF_042186555.1 Aquarana catesbeiana | reverse complement strand
TTTGATGGGCACAGTGGCAGCTTTTGATGGGCACAGTGGCTGCGTTTGATGGGCACAGTGGCTGCGTTTGATGGGCACAGTGGCAGCATTTGATGGGCACGGTGGTGTTTGATGGGCACAGTGGCAGTGTTTGATGGGCACAGTGGCTGCGTTTGATGGGCACAGTGGCAGTGTTTGATGGGCACAGTGGCTGCAATTGATTTTTTTCAAATTTTTTGTGCCCCCCTCCCCAAAATTTTGAGCACCAGCCACCACTGCCTAAAAGTAATAAATGAAATATACGAAGACACATGATATCGGCCCAAAACGTCCCTCTCCTTGTCTGTTGGTACAGGAAGATCAGTCAATTGCAATACGCTACTGTCAGGAATCTGTTTTTAAGATTACTGCGAATGGGGAATTCAAGGAATCCCAGTCAGCGGCAGTTCAGCAATCCCTATAAAATGTTAAACCGTCAACTCGCCCATTTCCTGACCTATTTTCCGCGGCATGGCACCTCGTAGAATTCTTCCATGAAAATGAAATTACTTCTCTGTAAAGGATTGATTGTGCTGGGACTAAATAAGCCGCGGTCTGCTTGTACGTCATAACTGGGGGGCGCTCTGGAGAGAGGTATTTACTGAAGGATTCCATTGTGGAGGAACCATGAGATGCTGATTGATTCTCAGATAATCTAATACACTCAATAAATCGTCCCGCTCTTTGATGATGACCATGTGACCTTCTACGGGGTCATTCTTCTCTGGCCTATGTGCATGGGCACACATTACCACAAGGCAAATTGCCGTATTTATCTATCAGTGGTGCCTTTCGGTGACATTGATTTTGAATGGCAACCCAACACAAATGGCTAAAGCTATTAGCCATTGAGGACTACTATTGAGGACACTATACTATTGGGGACACTATACTATTGGATTGGAGAAACCATACTATTGGGGACACTATACTATTGAGGACACTATACTATTGGGGACACTATACTATTGGGGACACTATACTATTGGATTGGAGAAACCATACTATTGGGGACACTATACTATTGAGGACACTATACTATTGGAGACACTATACTATTGAGGACACTATACTATTGAGGACACTATACTATTGGGGACACTATACTATTGGATTGGAGACACTATACTATTGGGGACACTATACTATTGAGGACACTATACTATTGGATTGGAGACACTATACTATTGGAGACACTATACTATTGGGGACACTATACTATTGAGGACACTATACTATTGGGAACACTATACTATTGGGGACACTATACTATTGGGGACACTATACTATTGAGGACACTATACAATTGGGGACACTATACTATTGGAGACACTACACTATTGAGGACACTATACTATTGAGGGGACACTATTGAGGACACTATATTATTGAGGACACTATACTATTGGGGACACTATACTATTGGGGACACTATACTATTGAGGACACTATACTATTGGAGACACTATACTATTGAGGACACTATACTATTGAGGACACTATACTATTGGGGACACTATACTATTGGATTGGAGACACTATACTATTGGGGACACTATACTATTGAGGACACTATACTATTGGATTGGAGACACTATACTATTGGAGACACTATACTATTGGGAACACTATACTATTGAGGACACTATACTATTGGGGACACTATACTATTGGGGACACTATACTATTGAGGACACTATACTATTGAGGACACTATACAATTGGGGACACTATACTATTGAGGGGACACTATTGAGGACAATATATTATTGAGGACACTATACTATTGGGGACACTATACTATTGGGGACACTATACTATTGGAGACACTACACTATTGAGGACACTATACTATTGGAAACACTATACTATTGGGGACACTATACTATTGGGGACACTATACTATTGGGGACACTATACCAGGGGTAGGCAACCCCCGACACTGGTGCCGCAAGCGGCACTCGAAGCCTCTTTTGCAGTGTTGGGGCAGATGAGAAGGGGGTTCAGTGGTGGGACAGAAAAGCAGGGGGTGTAGAGCAGTGGGACAGATGTGAAAGGAGGTGTATTGGTGGGACAGAAGAGCAGGGGGTACAGAAGTGAGACAGATGTGGAGAAGTTACAGTGGTGGGGCAGATGAGCAGATGGACAGATGAGAAGGTGATTCAGTAGTGAGACAGAAGAGCATGGGGATAAGTTGGTGGAGCAGATGTGCAGGAGGTACAGTGGTGGGGCAGATGTGAAAAGGGGTACATTGCTGGGGCAGATGAGCAACAGGGTTACAGTGGTGGGACAAAAGAGCAAGAGGTACAGTAGTGGGACAGATGTGCAGGAGGTTCAGCGGTGGGACAGAAAAGCAGGGGTTACAGAGGTGGGGCAGATGTGCAGGAGGTACATTGGTGGGGCAGATAAGAAAGGGGGTAACAGTGGTGGGGCAGATGAGAAGACAAGTTCAGTGTTAGAACAGATGAAAAGATGGTTCAGCGGTGAGACAGATGTGCAGGGAGGTAAAGTGGTGGGGCAGATGAGCAGGGGGGGTACAGTGATGGGGCAGATGTGCAGGGGGGACAGTGATCTGAGGTGTGAAGGTGTATGACGGGGCTGATCTGAGGTATGAAGGTGCAGGATGTTAATTTCTCACTACTAAAGTAGTTTACAGCATTTACTTAATAAAAAAATCCTTTTCGTGATTGAGAGTGTGAAGTTGACATTTTTTTGTTATAAAATCGGCACGCTCAATTTCTTTGAAAATATTTTTCGGCACACTGTGCTCAAAAGGTTGCCTCACCCTGCACTACACTATTGGAGACACTGAAATTTTTCTCCTTCACTGATGTGCGCTGATGAGGCGGCACTGATAGGCTGAACTAGTGGGCATTGATGAGGTGTCACTTATGGGCATTGATGAGGCGGCACTAATGGGCACTGATTAGGTGGCACTGATGAGGAGGCAGTAATATGCCGCACTTATGGGCACTAATAGGTGGCACTGATATGTGGCACTTATGAGCACTGATAGGTGGCACTGATGGGCACTGTTAGGTGGCACTGGTAGGCACTAATAGGTGGCACTGAAGGGCACTGCTAGGTGGCACTGGTGGGCACCGATAGGTGGCACAGATAGGCGATACTGATGGGCATTGATGGGTGGCACTGATGGGCGACACTGATGGGCATTGATCGACAGCAGTGATGGGCATTGATGGGCAGCACTGACAGGTGGCACAGATAGCCAGCACTGACTGGTATCACTAATGGGTACTGATTGGTGGCACTTGTGGGCAGTGGTGGGCACTGATTGCTGCCACTGGTGGCACTGATTTCTGGCACTGGTGGGCAATGGTGGGCACTGATTGGTGACACTGTTGGCACTATATTGTAATCAGGGCACGGATGATCAGTGCTCTACATACATGTGTAGATGTCCCCCTGCGTGGAGATGCCACTGATCGGCTCTCCTCGCCACACACTCTGTCAGTGTGAGGTGAGGAGCGCCAATTACCGGCATCTCGGTGTTTACATGTGACCGGCTGAGATTGGACACAGCCGATCACATGGTTAAAGAGCCGAGGACGCGGCTCTTTTCAGAGATCGGGGTCGCGCCGTGCCCTAGCAACACAGTGCGGCCGCCGCGCACCCCCGCGGGGCGCTCGAGAGCACCACGCCCGTGGCATTTTAGCGAAAATATCATTTGATATTTTTGGATGGGGGGGCGGGTCCCTGTCAGGTAGGCTGTATGGGGCGCCATGATTTCTCACAGCAGCCCTGCCCGGTACACAAGTGGTTAAACGTCTCCTTTTCTAGTTTGCCTGGAGCTTGCCCTTCCACCAATAACCGTCACTTTTTTTTTTTTTGGCTGGAGCTCGGTAAGAATAATTTGGGGATAAGAAGAGTTCCGGACTTTAGAACCAAGTTTCGAAACAGAGATCTGAGGCTGCGGAGAAAGTTCTTCCCCTTTTGAACAAAAAAAGAAAAACACGAGTTCCCGAGAAACGGAGTGAATCAGAGTTTCTGGCCAGGGAGAGGAGGACGGGACGCCAGGAGGATGTGGCGGAGGTGAAAATGTTCTCGTCTTGTTTGGGGGAATATTTTCTTGCCGGGAGGAGGACGGCCACACGCTCACCAACATTGTTACTCATCCTATTACAAAGGAGAAAACAAGAGCTGTGTGTAATACGAGGCTGTGGGGGGGCACCCCAACGGCCAACATCCTGCAGGATCCAATCAGAAATAAGCTGACACTTTTAATGTGGAAATAGGGATGAGCAGAGAGGGACTAGGCTGCTGATTTTGCTTCGGAACGACTAATATCACCTTCAATCAAATTTCATCAAAATTGGTTTAAATTTTTTTTTTTATGACGTCTGTTTGGGCAACATTTGCTTGAAAAGTTAAATCCCATTCAGGTTCGGGACAAGGTGGGGGGGGGGGGGGCAGGAGGGGCGGCTGCCCTGTGCACTGTGGTATTATGTAAGGTGGGGGGGCCACAACGAGATGGGGGGAGGGGATTTGTGTTAGAAGGTTGAATTTGGGGGCAGCAGGGGGTAAGTATTGTTCTAGGAGGGGAAATTTGGGAAGATGTACTAAGAGTGGTGATTTAGGAGGTGGGGGGAAGATTTGTGCATAGAGGGGGGAATCGAGGGGAGAATTTGTGCTGGGAGGGGGGGATTTGAAGTGGAGGGGAGATGTGTAGTAGAGGGGGGTAAATTTTGGGCTGGGGTGATTTGGGCGATGGGGGGGGGGGCAAAGGTTTGTGCTGGCGGGGAAATTTCAGCAGGGGGGCGGATTTGAACTCGGAGGAGGGGTAAGCATGCAGATTAGTGCTCCATTTTTTGTGGGGGGGGGGATTTTTGCTGACAAATAATGTTCATACATCTTGGGGGGCTCAGTTTCACATGTTGACTCTGGGCCCTAGATGACCTTGTCCTGGCACTGATCCCATTCTCCAATAAAGTCATGTGACCACCATGTCAGCTCTGGATCTGTTGGTGGTAGAGTCGGGTCTGGTTTACACCAGCAGTTGGGGGGCAGTAAAACCATATAGAGGCAGAAGAGGGGTGTGTACATATGCTGCAACTAGTTCGTTCCTCAGAGACCAAAGCAAGTGTGATCGAGCCCCAAGTGTTAGGATTAGTGTTAGGATAAGCGGTAAGGATTAAGTAAGTGTTGGGGTTAGTTTTAGAGTTAGTGTTATGATTAATTCTAAGGGTTAGCATCAGAGGAGTAACTAGAAATCACAGGGCTCCATAGTAAAATGTTGTATGCCCCCCCCCCCCCCCCCCCCCCCCGCCCCACACACACACATAAAAAAAATGAACTAATGCCATTGAACAACAGATTACCACACCCATGTGGCACAGTACCCAGGCAACGGCTTATATTAATTTAGAACAATAAAGTGTGCAGTATACTGTATGCAGCCCCTGAAGGACACACATTGATGACCTCCGTACCTTCTAACTAATATCTGTTCTGATTAAACTTCTGTGTAAATACAAGACAAATAGGGGAGAAATAAGACAGCAATGATGAACAGCGACCCAGTGCCGAAAACCGCGTCCCTTCACAGGCGCGCTCCAGCGTTCTGCCCCGCCCACTCTACTCTCTGCCTCCTGCTGTAAGCGGCTGCGTGTGCCGGGACACGGCCGGACTCGCGGGGCCTGGGGGGCTTAACAGTAAACTTACATTCCTCATCCTCACCGCAGGGGGCGGATCCAGAGTCTAGTGTCGGGAGGGGCACTGCCAGAAAATAGTTTTTTTTGCGGGCAATTTATCAGGGAAATGGCTGGTGTTAGAGCTTCAATCATCCCGGCACCATGGTTGTTATGGTATCAGGATGATTGAAGCGCATTATTTCTATTATTACATTGTTATAGAAAATGAAATAGTTCAACTCACCATAATGCAGAATGAGTGGGAGCCCCGAGCGTGTCACTTGCATGTCGCCTGTCACCAGATGCAGATTGTCACTCGCCACGTCACCTGCCACACGTTGCAAAGTGTCCACTGGCCACGTCACCTGCCACAAGTTGGGGATTGTCCACTTGCCACATCACCTGCCACAAGTTGCGGAATGTCCACTTGCCACGTCACCTGCCACACATTGAGGATTGTCCACTTGCCATGTCACCTGCCACACATTGCGGATTGTCCACTTGCCATGTCACCTGCCACACATTGCGGTTTGTCCACTTGCCACGTCACCTGCCACAAGTTGCGGATTGTCCACTTGCCACAAATTGCGGATTGTTTACTTACCACGTCACCTGCCACACGTTGCAAATTGTCCACTGGCCACGTCACCTGCCACAAGTCGCGGATTGTCCACTTGCCACGTCACCTGCCACAAGTTGTGGATTGTCATTTTCCTGCTAAGGTGGGGAATGGGGATTGTCACTTCCAGTGTCCCAGTCTGAGTCAGGCAGCAGAGAGATGATGTAATCTCTCTGCTGCCTGCACAGTGAATGAGGGCGGAACTGCCCGGGAGCAGGGCGGGCGCCGGGCGGTGAGAGATGATGTCATCTCTCTGCTCTGCCACCCACTGATTGGCCAGTCCACCCACCGAGCCTCCCAGCTGGCAGCTTCCCATCCGCTCTCTCACCTGCCCGCCGAGCCGCCCAGCTGCATCTGCTCTCACAGTCAATGTGACTGTGCGAGCGCCGAGCGGATGGCAGCTCGGCGGCTCACCCACTGCGCCGCAGTCACTTGCACGCCGACTTACAGGGCCCCATTCGGCTGCGGGCCCCATAGCGCCCAAGTGGGTCGCTATGACGGTAGTTCCACCACTGGTTAGCATTATGTATTAGGGTTAGATGTTAGGATTATTGCTAGAGTTAGTATGAAACCCCCCATAATGGGCACAGCAGGTGTACAGACCCGGCAAATTAGCACAGGGATGGTGAGAACCCCTCATAATGGGCACAGCAGGTGTACAGACCCGGCAAATTAGCACAGGGATGGTGAGAACCCCTCATAATGGGCACAGCGGGTGTACAGACCCGGGAACTCAGCACAGGGATGGTGGGTACCCCTCATAATGGGCACAGCGGGTGTACAGACCCGGGAACTCAGCACAGGGATGGTGGGAACCCCTCATAATGGGCACAGCGGGTGTACAGACCCAAGAACTCAGCACAGGGATGGTGGGTACCCCTCATAATGGGCACAGCAGGTGTACAGACCCGGGAACTCAGCACAGGGATGGTGGGAACCCCTCATAATGGGCACAGCGGGTGTACAGACCTGGGAACTCAGCACAGGGATGGTGGGAACCCCTCATAATGGGCACAGCGGGTGTACAGACCCGGGAACTCGGCATAGGGATGGTGGGAACCCCCTCACAAATTACCTGTTGATTCTACCAAAAATCCATTGAGCTTTTGACTTCTTGTGCTGCACTCTTATTAGTTGCATAATTCCTAGTTATTTCTGAGGATTAAACAACTTCTCCCCTCTATGAAGAAGGAAGGTGATGACCATGTCTCCCTCCAAAGATAAAGTGCAGTAAATAAGAAGTGTCACCCAGGGATGGTAAGTGTGTTACTGGCAGGATCACCAGCTGAAAATAAATGTTGAGAAAAGAAAACTGATGCAGCCACCACATCTACGGACTATTAATCTTTAGTGTAATACATTTTTTGGGGGGGCTTAGATACACTTTAAAAAAGCCAAGTGCATTGCAGTGTACAGAGGAATGGAGCCAAATCCACCATCCGCTCAGGTATACAGGTCACCATTGGATCGTTATATAATCTCACAGATATAAACAACATTTGTGAATGTGAACATGGCGCGAGCTGCGTGTTTTCTCATGGTGGGCACCACTCGCTGATCATGGTGAGATGTTTGATAACAACATTCCTGCCCAAATCCAACTCCAGCGCCAGTCCAGCGGGAACGCTAAATTTAGACGGAATGTCCTCCGAGGGAAATTCAATAACTCTTCTGTTTTTTATGCGATCTGCAGCATTTAAAGCTGAACTCCGGCCACAAAAAACTTTTTTTAATCCCTTCAATACCGAGCACTGTCACCAAGGGCTGGACTGGGGAAAAAATGTGGCCCTGGACTTCATCCAGACCGCTGTTCTGCCGAGAAAGTTCCTCTCGACGGATAAGGACCCCCCTCTACAGCGCAGGCGAAGCGCTTGCGCAGTAGGAGGCGGCGGAAATAGCCGAAGGCGAATAGAAGAGAAATCAGCTGTACATGGCGCCTATAAGAGGGTCACTTGGATGGTGGGGCTTCAGCCTGGACCTAGGGCGCAGGCGCCCTGTACAGCTGATTGAAGTTTTTCATCTTCGGCTATTTTCGGCGGCTCCTAGTCGTTCGTACTGCGCAAGCGCTGCGCCTGCGCAGTACAAGGGGGACCTTATCCGCCGGGGGAACTTTCTCGGCAAGACACCGGCCCAGGGCACAACACATCAGGGTACAGTGCACCTCAGGGCACGGTACAGAGCCCAGCACATCAGGGCACAGCACATCAGGCCACATCAGGGTACAGGGCACAGCACATCAGGTACAGAGCCCAGCACATCAGGGCACAACACATCAGGGTACAGGGCACATCAGGGTACAGCACACCAGGCCACATCAGGGTACAGGGCATAGCACATCAGGGCACATAGCACATCAGGGCACGGGGCACATCAGGGCACGGGGAACATCGGGGCACATAGCACATCAGGGCACGGGGCACATCAGGGCACATAGCACATCAGGGCACAGGGCATAGCACATCAGGGCTCGGAGCACATCAGGGCACATAGCACATCAGGGCATGGGGCACATCAGGGCACATAGCACATCAGGGCATGGGGCCCATCAGGGCACGGGGCACATCAGGGCACATCAGGGCACATAGCACATCAAGGCATGGGGCACATAGCACATCAGGGCACATAGCACATCAGGGCATGGGGCACATAGCACATCAGGGCACATAGCACATCAGGGCACATAGCACATCAGGGCATGGGGCACATAGCACATCAGGGCACATAGCACATCAGGGCACATAGCACATCAGGGCATGGGGCACATAGCACATCAGGGCACATAGCACATCAGGGCACATAGCACATCAGGGCATGGGGCACATCAGGCCACATAGCACATCAGGGAACATAGCACATCAGGGCACGGGGCACATCAGAGCACATCAGGGCACATAGCACATCAGGGCACGGGGCACATCAGGGCACATAGCACAACAGGGCACGGGGCACATCAGGGCACATAGCACATCAGGGCACAGGGCACATAGCACATCAGGGCACATAGCACATTAGGGCATGGGGCACATCAGGACACATAGCACATCAGGGCACGGGGCACATAGCACATATGAGCACATCAGGGCTTGGGGCACATCAGGACACATAATGGCACATGGCATATCAGGACACATGATGGGGCACATGGCACATTATGGGGCACATCAGGGCACATTATGGGGCACATCATGGCACATTATGGGGCACATCATGGCACATTATGGGGCACATCATGGGGCACATCAGGGCACATGGCACATTGTGTACTAGCCAGTATGCAGAGTAGAACAGGAAATGTCTGTAATAAGTTCTCTCTCATGTCACGCAGCGCTGCTCCCCGGCGGCCCTCCTCTCTTCTCGTCCATCCCAGATGATGTCACAAGCAAATGGGGATGGACGAAAAGAGAGGAGGGGCCACCGGGGAGCAGCGCTGCGTGACATGAGGGAAAACGTATCACAGACGCTTCCTGCGCTACTCTGCATGCATCTTGATCTCCCCGCCAGGCGCCAGCTGTCGGCGATTGACGGGTAGATTACCGCGGACCTCCGATGCAATAGGTGGTTGCTGAAACTGGCCCACTGAGCCATCGGCCCACCGGGAAACTCCCGGTAGTCCCGATGGCCAGTCCATCCCTGCTGTCACCACTTTCCTGCCCAGGCCAATTTTCAGCTTTCAGCGCATCCACACTTTGAATGACAATTGCGCGGTCATGCAATGCTGTGCCCATAGGACATTTTTTTGAAACAGAGCTTTCTTTTGATGGCATTTAATCACCACTGGGATTTTTAATTTACTGGTGCCTCCATGGCAGCATACTGGTGATAGAGCTCCGCCTCGACTCCTCCCTCAGGACTAGTGAATAGCATAAATTAAAGGCATAGTCCCTTCCCCAACATTCTCCTTTTTTTCCTCATAGCTCTTTTGCTGGTGAAGAGTAGCAGTACATCCATACCTCTTCCTTTGGCAGCTTCCGGCGGGTTTAGCCTTTCCCATGTGCAGTCTCTGTTCTTGGGCCGCTCACAGTGCTGATAAGACTGGGAACCCCTTCTGTGGATCTTTTGGGGTCATCTTGCAGAGTTTCCTCACAGGAACGCAGTCTGCCATCACATATCATGATGAATACAGTATATATATATATATATATATATATATATATATATATATATATATATATATATGTGGGTAGTCCCCATAGCCTCTTTTTTTTCTCTATCTTACTATATTTCCAGCAGCTGATCCTTCTGCCCAACAACTCAATGAGTCATTTATCTCGTAACCAAGATCCTCCTACTTCCATCAGGTATGAGACCAACTGTACGTAAGTAGAAAAAAAAAAAAAATAGTGCGCTTCCTAATCTAACATGGATTCCTTACATCGTAGCCCTGCCCACTACAAGAGGACCAGAAAATCCTCAAGACACCGTGATGATGACAGCCCAGACCACAGGTCCCATTCTTCACATCATAGGTCCCGTTCTTCACGCCATAGGTCAGAAAGGTCAAGATCCAGAAGACGAGATTGGTCTCCCTTTCCTAGAACTTATGCAAGGAAGAAGTGCTGGACATGTGGGGCTACACCACTACCGGACAAACTTGGCTAAGATCAAGTGTAGTATGTGTTCTTATCAGTTTCCAGAGGAGGCGCTGTGCAACTTCCGAGTGTAGGGAGGGCACATGCAAATCTAATGGTGTAATTGGACCTGGAAAGACGGTTTGGACGCCCACCAAGACGTCAGCTGGGCCGAGTCCGAGCCATCCGGAAGGGTTCTCCTGCTGAGGATGGGTGCTGCATCTGGGTCTGATCCAGAAGGTCGGGGCCCTGGCCTTCTGGCCTAGATTGGGGTAGCTCTAGTTCTGGTCAGTTTTTCGGTAGAGAACACAGGCTCCTCTCTAGCTAAGGGGGAGGAGTGGTTAGTATTCCCCGAATGTAATTAGGTAGGAGTGATGGGAGCGACGGTGGGGCCTGATGGCAAGGGCCCTCACCAAGCTCCCTGAACTTCAAGCCTTCCTGGCTGGGGTGGGGGCTGCTGTGGTCTGGGCTGTTGGTCAGGGTTGGTCCGAAAGCCTGTGGTGTATGTGCCCCTGGAGTGGCAGTCATTTTAATTTGTGGCACCACAGTCACTGCTTTTTTTGCACCTGCCTCCTGGGCCAGGCCTTTTGGCTGGAACCAGAGGAATTTTTTATTCCTGGCCGGAGGGCCTGGCCATTGTATTGCACAATAGCCACCTTTTCACTCTCCTCTACTTCCTTCTCCCCCACTTTCTTTTTATTCATTTCCCTTTGTGTGTCACGTTTTTGTATTTTTTTGTTTGTACACGGTTTTGCACTGTGTGACTGGTAGAGTTGCAGGTCCTCGGGCCTGCCCTGAAAGTCTTGGGAGGGGGGTGTACATGGCCTTTTGGCTTCGTTCGCCCTCTATCATGGGAGCCCCACCGAGTACTTGGGTGGTCTGTTTCGGCAGTCCCTCCAGAGAAAGGAGTCCATCTGGTTTTGGCCAGATGGACCAAGTGTAAGTACCCTTGTCCCTGTCAGGAGCCTAACAACCTGGGGGATTCAGGACAAATTGATTTTAGAGGGCTTGTGTACCCATGGCACTTTTTTTGTGTTTCACTTCTTATGTGTGTGCACATTTTTTTGGCACCGGGTGAAGTTTTTGAGTGTGTTTCACACGCCATGGGCTTTCAAAAAAAAACAAAAAATAAACTACCGGACAAACTGGTCTGTAACGACTGCTTTAGGGATTATGCAGCCATCCCCCAGCTGGAGAGTCAGCAGGTTGTGGATCTGCTTAAGCGGACAATGAAGGACTCGTTCTCTGAGCTAGCGGCTTTGATCCCGCTCAGTCAGTCCTGCAGACATCCCAGGCACAGGATACGGAACATAATGTGCCCGATCCCTCAGCAGTCAGTAGCCCTCTGCCTCCGTCAGGCCAGCTGGCTAGAGATTCACCACTTGAAGACCCCTCAGGGGGCTCTTCAGAGAAGTCAGAGCCTTCTGGGTTCAGCTATTCCTTGGTCCAACCGTTCATCCAAGCAGTCAAGACTGCAATCGCCTGGGAAGACGCAGAGGAACCACCTCAAAAATCTAAGAGTTACTTCCAATTCCTCAAGAGGAAGCAGTATCTCTTCCCTCTGATGTGCAAGATTAGTGAAGCCATTCAGAATGAGTGGTCAAAGACTGATAAAAAACTTTCATTGGGCCGGTTCAATAAGCTATACCCTTTGCCGGAGTCTGAAACGCAGTCATTAAACTCTATGCTGGTAGTAGATGCAGCGGTTGTACGCCTCGCAAACAATATCACTCTTCCAATGGAGGACTCCGCTTCCTTCAAAGATCCTCTAGACAGGCGGATTGATCTAGATCTTAAGAGGAGCTACTTAGCCGCAGGAGCAGCTTGTAATCCAGCCATCGCCCTCACTCCCGTGTCAAACGCCATCAGGGCCTGTACAGACAATATTGAGACGGCCTTACACCAGGATGTCCCCAAGGAGGATAGCATTAAGGCCTTGGAAGAGCTTAGATTATCAGCAGACTTTGTCGGGGAAACGGCCATTGACACTGGGGCTGGGGCTGGGGAAGACCCGGCTGTCATGGTGCACGTTGGCACCAATGACAAAGTCAGAGCAGATGGAGTGTCCTAAAGAACAATTTTAGGGACTTAGGTGCTAAATTGAGGAAAAGGACCTCCAAGGTAGTGTTCTCAGGAATACTACCAGTACATCAAGCCACACCAGAAAGGCAGAGGGAGATTAGGGAAGTAAACAAGTGGCTGAAGAGCTGGTGTAGTAAGGAGGGGTTTGGGTTCCTGGAGGACTGGGCCGACTTCTCAGTCGGTAACCGGTACTATAGAAGGGACGGACTGCACCTAAATGAGGAGGGTGCAAATCTGCTGGGAATGAAGATGGCCAAAAAGTTAGAGGGGTTTTTAAACTAGGCGATGGGGGGGAGGGTCCAGAGACAGTGATAGCCAGCGCGGAAGATATTCCAGAGGGTAGTATTGGGGGCATTAGTGGTAGGTTAACCAAAGCACAAAAACACAAGGTAAGTATAGTAGCAAGTCCTAGTTGCAATCTTGAAACACCCAATACGAGGACAATATGCGACCGGTCTAAACTATGTGGCATGTTCACCAATGCCAGGAGCATGGCGGACAAGATGGGTGAACTAGAGATACTGTTGTACAAGGAGGATTTGGATTTTGTGGGAATTTCAGAGACCTGGTTCAACAGCTCTCATGATTGGCTGGCAAACATTCAAGGGTATACCCTATACCGCAAGGATAGAGAGGGTAAAAAAGGGGGAGGGGTATGCCTATATATCAAGAATAATGTACAAGTGAATGTGAGAGATGACATCATTGAGGGAGCTAGAGAGGAGGTGGAATCCTTATGGGTAGAGCTCCAAAGGGATGAAGCTAAGGGGAAAATAATACTGGGAGTATGCTATAGGCCCCCTAACCTGAGGGAGGAAGTGGAGACGGATCTCCTATCACAAATTGGATTAGCAGCAAGGATGGGAAGTGTTATCATAATGGGGGATTTTAATTATCCAGACATAGACTGGGCGGAGGGAACCGCGCATTCATTTAAGGCAGTTCCTTAATGTCTTGCAGGACAATTTTATGGGTCAGATGGTAGACGCACCAACTAGAAATAAAACATTACTGGATCTACTGATTACCAACAATACAGAAATTATCACAGATGTGGAAATACGGGGCAATTTAGGTAACAGCAATCACAGGTCATTAGTTTCAGTATAAATCACACAAATAGGAAACATGAAGGGAACACAAAGACACTGAATTTCAAAAGAGCCAACTTCCCTAAACTACAAACCTTGCTAAAAGGCATAAATTGGGATAAAATATTAGGAACAAAGAATACGGAGGAGAGATGGGTTTGCTTTAAGAGCATATTAAATAAGGGCATTAGCCAATGTATCCCATTGGGTAATAAATTTAAAAGAGCGAACAAAAATCCTGGATGGCTTAACTCCAATGTAAAAATGCATATAAAAGCAAAGGAGAAGGCCTTCAAAAAATACAAGGTTGAGGGATCATCCTCAGCATTCAGACTTTATAAAGAATGCAATAAGAAATGTAAGGGTGCAATTAGGATGGCTAAGATAGAACATGAAAGACACATAGCGGAGGAGAGCAAAAAAAATCCCAAGAAATTCTTTAAGTATGTAAACAGTAAAAAAGGGAGGACAGACTATATTGGCCCCATAAAGAATGAGGAAGGACATCTGGTTACAAAGGATGGGGAGATGGCAGGTATTGAATTTATTCTTCTCCTCAGTCTTCACGAGTGAATCGGGGGGCTTCAGTAACCAAAACTGCAGTGTTTATCCTCATGACACAACACAGGAAGCACCTACATGGTTAACAGAGGACGGAATTAAAATTAGACTTGAGAAACTTAACATTAATAAATCACCGGGACCAGATGGCTTGCATCCGAGGGTACTTAGGGAACTCAGTCAGGTGATTGCCAGACCGTTGTTCCTAATTTTTACAGACAGTCTATTGACTGAAATGGTACCAGCTGATTGGAGAAAAGCCAATGTAGCACCAATATTTAAAAAGGGCCAAAAAAACATCCCTGGGAATTACAGACCAGTTAGCCTAACATCAATAGTATGTAAACTCTTGGAGGGGATGATAAGGGACTATATACAAGATTTTAGTAATAAGAATGATATCATTAGCAGTAATCAGCATGGATTCATGAAGAATCGTTCTTGCCAAACCAATCTATTAACCTTCTATGAGGAGGTGAGTTGCCATCTAGATAAAGGAAGGCCCGTAGACGTGGTATATCTGGATTTTGCAAAAGCATTTGTCACAGTTCCCCATAAACGTTTACTGTACAAAATAAGGTGCGTTGGCATGGACCATAGGGTGAGTACATGGATTGAAAACTGGCTACAAGGGCGTGTTCAGAGGGTGGTGATAAATGGGGAGTACTCAGAATGGTCAGGGGTGGCTAGTGGGGTACCCCAGGGTTCTGTGCTGGGACCAATCTTATTTAATTTGTTCATAAACGATCTGGAGGATGGGATAAACAGTGCAATCTCTGTATTTGCAGACGATACTAAGCTAAGCAGGGCAATAACTTCTCCGCAGGATGTGGAAATCTTGCAAAAAGACCTGAACAAATTAATGGGGTGGGCGACTACATGGCAAATGAGGTTCAATGTAGAAAAATGTAAAATAATGCATTTGGGTGGCAAAAATATGAATGCAATTTATACACTGGGGGGAGAACCTCTGGGGGAATCTAGGATGGAAAAGTACCTGGGGGTCCTAGTAGATGATAGGCTCAGCAATGGCATGCAATGCCAAGCTGCTGCTAATAAAGCAAACAGAATATTGGCATGCATTAAAAGGGGGATCAACTCCAGAGATAAAAACGATAATTCTTCCGCTCTACAAGACTCTGGTCCGGCCACACCTGGAGTATGCTGTCCAGTTCTGGGCACCAGTCCTCAGGAGGGATGTACTGGAAATGGAGCGAGTACAAAGAAGGGCAACAAAGCTAATAAAGGGTCTGGAGGATCTTAGTTATGAGGAAAGGTTGCGAGCTCTGAACTTATTCTCTCTGGAGAAGAGTCGCTTGAGAGGGGATATGATTTCAATTTACAAATACTGTACTGGTGACCCCACAATAGGGATAAAACTTTTTCGCAGAAGAGAGTTTAATAAGACTCGTGGCCACTCATTACAATTAGAAGAAAAGAGGTTTAACCTTAAACTACGTAGAGGGTTCTTTACTGTAAGAGCGGCAAGGATGTGGAATTCCCTTCCACAGGCGGTGGTCTCAGCGGGGAGCATTGATAGCTTCAAGAAACTATTAGATAATCACCTGAATGACCGCAACATACAGGGATATGTAATGAAATACTGACACATAATCACACACATAGGTTGGACTTGATGGACTTGTGTCTTTTTTCAACCTCACCTACTATGTAACTATGTAACTATGTATGACACGATTAGGTGCTCAGCAAGATCCATGCTGCACTCAGTAATGGTGAAGAGGGCCTTGTGGCTGAAACCCTGGATGGCTGATCTAGCTTCCAAACAGAACTGGTGCAAGATCACATTCGATGGGAAAGCACTATTCGGAGACAAGTTGGATAAAGCTATCTCCAGGGTGACAGGAGGGAAATCCGGCATGCATCCCCAAGACAGAATGATATGAAGACCCAGAGGCAGTTCTTCTATGTTCCGCCAGTTAAACCCAAGGGATTTCAGACAGTCAAGGCACTTCAGAGATAACAGAAGATCCTGGAAGGGCACTCAGGCATCCTTTTTGAACAGGAAGAATAAGGCCCTTACGGCTCCACAGGAGCAGAAGCAGTCTTTTTGACGCCAGACACTCCCGGTAGGAGCCAGGCTAAGGTTCTTTGTTCCAGTCTGGGCTGTCCGTTGCCAGGACCACTGGGTTCTGTCAACAATCCAGTGGGGGCACTTTTGGAATTTTTCTCATCCTCCACCTCGCATATCTTT
This sequence comes from Aquarana catesbeiana, assembly GCF_042186555.1. Lineage (NCBI taxonomy): Eukaryota > Metazoa > Chordata > Amphibia > Anura > Ranidae > Aquarana > Aquarana catesbeiana. The sequence goes on along the minus strand of NC_133327.1, from coordinate 684,839,420 downwards.
CAAAAGAACAGAGATTCCATCCTCTCCGTTGAAGGCTCAAGCTCTAAATCATTTCATAACATCACTCCAGCTTCAGGGGGCGGCTGTGCTGCTTCGCTTGTGGGAGCACTTTGCAGGCTTCTACTCCACCCTATGTCTGGTGCCAAAGAGGACAGGTGGTTGGAGGCATGTGATAGATCTGAAAAGGCTCAACTGGTACATGTGCCCCGAAAGCTTCAAAATGGAATCCCCGCAAATGATTATTCAAGCAGTCCAGCCAACGGATTGGATGATCACAGTCGATCTGCAGGATGCATACCTACACGTTCCAATTCTACCTGCATTTGAAAAGAACCTAAGATTTGCAGTGGGACAGACCCACCTACAATTTCAAGCCCTGCTTTCGGTCTGTGCACCTCTTCCAGGGTGTTCACCAAGATTTTAATATCCGCTCTGGCCCCCTTGCGGGAGAAGGGCTAGAGGATATACCACTATTTAGACGACATCCTCCTCCTAGCAAGCAATCCTGATCAGTTGGTATATCACTGGGAGATTCTTCTACAGTCCCTAAGAGAGCTAGGGTGGCTAATAAACTCCGACAAGAATCAACTAGCAGCAACTCAGCAGATGATCTATCTGGGTGCAATGTTCAACACTCAGGAGGGGACAGTGTCATTACCGCCTCCGAAGGCGAGGATCATCATCCAGAGAATGTTCACGGTCATCCAGTGCCCGTATCTGACGGCTTCACAATTCCTGAGCATCAGTGTCCTCCTGCATACCCCTGATTCCTTGGGCCCATTGGCACTTGAGGTATTTCCAGATGGGTTTCTTGGCGCAGTAGAAGAAACAACGACTCTCTCAGACGATCCTGCTGACAGGAGTAATGCGCAGGAGTCTTTACTGGTGGACAGTTCCAGAGAACCTCTCCAAGCCTCGTCACCTGGGCTCCCTCTCCTGGATCATGATTACATCTGACGCAAGCGAGCAAGGCTGGGGAGCCCATTGCGGAGAAACCAGGATACAGGGAAGAAGGTCATGTTCCACCCAGGAAGTGGTATCCAACACTATGAAGATGAGGGCAGCATTCTTGGCGCTGCCTTCATTGGCATCTCAAATCAGAGACCAGAGAATACTCCTACGCCTGGACAACAGGGCAGCTGTCGCATATCTGCAGAAGCAGGGAGGCACCCGCAGCAGATAACTCCTCAGAGAGGTAGAGCCGATTATGCTCTGGGCAGAGAAGAACCTTCTGGATCTCAGAGCGATGTATCTTCCAGGCAAGTTGAACATGGAAGCAGACTCGCTGTCAAGGAACTTCCTGGACAACAACGAGTGGGCCCTTCATCCCCATGTCTTCCATCAGATCGCCAGCCTGTGAGATTCCCCTCAGGTAGACCTGTTTGTCACTCCGGAGAATGCCAAACTGGCCAGATTCTTCTCTCGCCTGGCACATACACAGGCTGAGGCAGTGGATGCCCTGTCATGCCCCTGGAGGTTCACCACGGCGTATGCCTTTCCTCTCTGGCCATTAATATTCAAGTTCCTCCTGAGGCTCCTCAGAGAGTCAGTCCAGGTGGTGGCAGTACTTCTGTATTGGCCGAAGAGACCCTGGCTTTCTCTAGCCATGCGATCAGGATCCCTCCTTTTCCTCAACTTCTGTTGCAGGGCAGTCTAGTTCATTCAACCCTCAGAAGTTGGATCTTTGAATTTGGAAGTTGAGAGGCGAAGGTTCGAGTCTTTAGGGTGATCCCCAGGGGTCATATCAACCCTGCTAAAAGCCAGAAAGCCTGCAACCAATGTTATATATTCAAGAATCTGGAACAAGTTCCCTGGGAATGGGAATTCTTCAAAAAGACTGTTTGGGACCTCACTGCAAAGTATATTCCCATGGGCAATAAGTTTAAAAGGCTAAAAATAAAACCTATGTGGCTCACGGCCAAAGTTAAAAAAGCTATAAACAATAAGAAAAGAGCTTTAAAAAAAAATAAAAATTAAGGAACACTAGTGTCGTTTAAATGTTACAAAGAATTTAACAGAATATGTAAAAAGGAAATCAAGGATGCAAAAATTCTAAAAGAACGACAGATTGCAAAAGATAGTAGGACAAACCCCCAAAAATGCTTCAAATTAATAGTAAAAAGGTCAGGTCTGAGCATGTAGGCCCTTTACACAAGAATCTAGAGTGGGTGACTGGGGACAAAGAGAAGGCAAATTTATTAAATACTTTCTTCAGCTCTGTGTATACAAAGGAGCATGGGGGAGCTCATGTCCATAATGGGGGTGGTATTGACACAGCCTCGAATGATCCACAATGGCTCAAAAGTGATATGGTCCAAAAATATTTAGACAGAATAAAGGTGGATAAAGCACCTGAACCTGATGGCATCCACCCACGGATCCTAAAAGAATTGAGCCCTGTAATTTCAAAGCCATTGTATCTCATTTTTAGGGACTCATTAATGACAGGAATGGTACCACTGGATTGGCACAGGGTGAACGTGGTGCCTATATTTAAAAAGGGAACAAAGTCTTTACCAATGAATTATAGACCTGTCAGTTTAACTTCTATAGTCAGGAAAATACTGGAGCGTTTAATAAAAGACCACATAGACGAGTTCTTGCTGGAAAAAAACATTTTAAGCAACAGACAGCATGGATTCATGAAAGATAGAAGTTGTCAGACAAACCTGATTTCTTTTTATGAAGAGGTAAGTAAAACATTGGACAGAGGGATGGCTGTGGACGTGGTATACTTGGACAGAGGGGTGGATGTGGATGCGGTATACTTGGATTTTGCAAAAGCGTTCGATACAGTTCCGCACACACGGCTCATGTGTAAGGTAAAGTCTACAGGCTTGGAAATATCAGTTTGTAAATGGATAGAAAACTGGCTAAAAGACAGAATTCAGAGAGTCGTGGTTAATGATTCTTACTCCGAATGGTCTAAGGTTATCAGTGGTGTACCCCAAGGTTCAGTGTTGGGACCCTTACTTTTTAATAACTTTATAAATGATATTGGGTCTGGGATCAAAATTAACATTTCTGTCTTTGCAGATGACACCAAGCTATGCAGTGGAATGACGTCCTTACAGGATGTCTCCCATTTACAGGCCGACCTCAGTGCTCTGCTCTGATGAGGTTTAATGTTGAGAAATGTAAAGTTATGCACTTGGGGGCTAAGAATTTGCATACATCATACATACTAGGGGGAGTACAACTGGGGGGATCCATAGTGGAGAAGGATCTGGGGGTTTTGGTAGATCATAAGCTCAATAATAACATGCAATGCCAAGCTACAGTTTCCAAAGCGAGCAAAGTCCTTTCTTGTATTAAGAGAGGTATGGACTCCAGAGAGAGAGGTATAATTTTGCCCCTGTTCAAATCATTAGTAAGACCTCATCTGGAATATGCAGTTCAGTTTTGGGCACCAGTTCTCAAAAAAGGATATCAGAGAACTTGAGAATGTGCAGAGAAGGGCAACCAAACTGATAAGAGGCATGGAGGAGCTCAGCTATGAGGAAAGATTAGAGGAACTGAATTTATTCACTCTTGAGAAGAGGAGAATAAGGGGGGATATGATCAACATGTTCAAATATATAAGGGGTCCATATAGTGAACTTGGTGTCGAGTTATTCACTTTACAACACAGAGGACACGAGGGCACTCTTTACGTCTACAGGAATAGAGATTTCATCTCAAAATACGGAAAGGTTTCTTCACAGTAAAAGCTGTGAAAATGTGGAATAGACTCCCTCCAGAGGTGGTTCTGGCCAGCTCAGTAGATTGCTATAAGAAAGTCCTGGATTCTTTCCTAAACGTACATAATATAACTGGGTACTAACATTTATAGGTAAAGTTGATCCAGGGAAAATCCGATTGCCTCTTGGGGGATCAGGAAGGTTTTTTTTTTTCCCTGCTGTAGCAAATGGGAACATGCTCTGCTGGGGTTTTTTGCCTTCCTCTGGATCAACTGTGGGTATAGAATTGGGTATATTGGATTGTACGATATTTTTTATTTTATTTATTTTTTATTTTATGGTTGAACTGGATGGACTTGTGTCTTTTTTCAACCTGACTAACTATGTAACTATGTACTATGTAAGTTCTTGTCATTTGCTTTGATCCAAGCCTTCCCTCTACGTCCAATATTTTGGGTTTTCTTCAGACAGGTCTTCATATAAATAGAAAACGTTTCCTGTGGGGTTTTGAATTGCAGCAATAGAGTACAAATTTTTAGAAAAATATATGAGTTTATTTAGAAAAAAATGTTACATCAAAGCAACATTTGTTACGGTTAAAACATGAGCTCTGTGGGTAAGGCTAATACATGTACATAAAAATTACAGCCGTTGAATACAAAGAGGAAGAAAAGCATAGCATGATATAAGTATGTAAATCATACTGAAGAACCCTACGCGTTTCGCCCTTCTGCAGTAGAGGTCTTCTTCTAGGGGAGTGAGTAAAGAACTCTAGAGAAAAAAAACTCTAGAGAAAAAAAAAAGCAGGAGGTTTCTTTCAGCCTTGATTGGTAAATATATTCAAACTATTTATAAATTTGTCAAGATCAATATACATATATATTTTTCGCCTGTTGACATTTAGGTTTCTAAATGTTTCTATTACCATATATGTACTTTTTTTCTCTAGAGTTCCTTACTCGCTCCCCCAGAAGAAGACCTCTACTGTAAAAGGTCGAAACGCGTCTGGGTTCTTCAGTATGATATAGTTACATAGTTACATAGTAGGTGAGGTTGAAAAAAGACACAAGTCCATCAAGTCCAACCTATGTGTGTGATATACATACTTATATCATGCTATGCTTTTCCTCTTTGTATTCAACGAGAGCTCATGTTTTAACCGTAACAAATGTTGCTTTGATGTAACGATATTTTCTAAATAAACTCATATATTTTTTCTAAAAATGTGTACGTGCAGGGGCGTGCAGCGTTCTTTTCCTCACCAAGAGTATCGTTTTCAAATTTTTAAATTTTTTTACAGATACTTTTTTGACTCGCCAGATTTAGGGATGTGGCATACAAATTGAACTATCTTTGATCGATTCAGAGTTCCTGAAGAATTTATGGTTATGTGTTTTTCTTCTGTTTTCTTAACGCAAAGACAGACAAAAAAAAACGAATCAGTGTGAAAGCAGCCTAATGTCTAAACCGGTGTTCCTCTTTACCTTCACTTCCAGCAATATTTCGGGGTCACGCCCGCTGGGAAGATTTGGAATTGTCACATTTATATTTATAATTTCACATTAAAGCCGTAATGAGCGGATGCAGATAAAACCATCGCAGGCTAATGTGTTTTGCGGTTGGAGACGGCTTGTACAGGATAAGCACTGGGTGATTGATTCCTTTATAGCGGGATTATAGGGACGCGCTCGCATTAACGCCAGGTGGTTTCCATCCGATGCATGAAGAACGACCTTCCTGGCCAAGAGCTGGCGCGGGATAACAGCAAGATTCGCCTTTATCGCAGAGACTTCAATGTTCTGCAGGAGAAGGAATGTGGACATCCGCAGTCTTACACATCGCAAGCGCACACGCCACGCCTCATCAACGCCGTGGAAGACAGGTGAACATCCCCGCTTTGATCACAATTTTTACAGTTTGGACAGATCAAGGGTTCTGTGATGTCATAATCCCAGTTAAAAAAAACAAAACACGTTATCAGGATGGCGCCTCCTCTGAAGTGTTCAGCGCTGAAAACTAACAACTGTATTTTCTGGCACGATCGGAGAAATTAAATGAGTTCTTGGAAAGCTGAAAAACTCAAATCCTCCATCTTCACCGTGAGACTGAACAGAGAGAGAGATAAGTTCAGCAATCTCATTTTGCGTGAAATGACCGCTCAGCCCATGAAGATAAGTGAAGAAAAATGGAGCAGAAGGGCCACGGCTTACAGATGTCGTGTTTTACCCGGAGTTACCACTTAAGATGTATTCTTGTATGTATTATATTGATTCTTTTTAATTAAACTGGAGTGCTCCTTTAAAGAGTCGGTCCATTCAAAACTGATATCTCAGTATTTGGTGGATGCAAAGAGTTAAACCCCCCAACAGGTTCTTCTATTTCTTGCAGACACTGTTGGTGAGATCCCTGTGCTGAGTTCCTGGGTCTGTACACCTGCTGTGCCCATTATGAGGAGTTCCCACCATCCCTGTGCTGAGTTCCCGGGTCTGTACACCTGCTGTGCCCATTATGAGGCGTTCCCACCATCCCTGTGCTGAGTTCCCAGGTCTGTACACCTGCTGTGTCCATTATGAGGGGTTCCCACCATCCCCGTGCTGAGTTCCCAGGTCTGTACACCTGCTGTGCCCATTATGAGGGGTTCCTACCATCCCTGTGCTGAGTTCCTGGGTCTGTACACCTGCTGTGCCCATTATGAGGAGTTCCCACCATCCCTGTGCTGAGTTCCCGGGTCTGTACACCTGCTGTGCCCATTATGAGGCGTTCCCACCATCCCTGTGCTGAGTTCCCAGGTCTGTACACCTGCTGTGTCCATTATGAGGGGTTCCCACCATCCCCGTGCTGAGTTCCCAGGTCTGTACACCTGCTGTGCCCATTATGAGGGGTTCCTACCATCCCTGTGTTCAGCTTCTGGGTCTGTACACCTGCTGTGCTAATTATGAGGGGTTCCCACTATCCCTGTGCTGAGTTCTTGGGTCTGTACACCCGCTGTGCCCATTATGAGGGGTTCCCCCCATCCCTGTACTGAGTTCCCAGGTCTGTACACCTGTTGTTCCCATTATTAGGGATTCTCACCATCCCTGTGCTGAGTTCCTGCATCTGCACACCTGCTGTGCCCATTATAAGGGGTGGAGTTGTGTCTTACTTGTAATGCTGCTCATCAAACTTTCTTAACAAAGGGCCAGTTTACTGTCCTTCAAACTTTAGTGGGGCTGGACTAGGGCCGCTGGGAGTAAAAAAATGTCCTGGCGTCAGTGGGAGTGAACAATGCCCTATCTTTGGTGTCCATGGGAGGAATAGTGCCCCATTGTTGACTTTTTACAGGTAAAGGCTATATTCCAGAGTGCGGCTGTCCAGAACTTGCTTTTTGCCTCATGCCCCATTATGGATGTCAGTGGAAAGAATTCTGCCCCATTATTGGTGCCAGTGGGAGGAAATGTGACCTTGTGTTGGTGTCAGTGAGAGGAATAGCGCCCCATTGTTGGTGTCAGTGGGAGGAATAGTGGCTCATTGCTGGCATCTATTGAAGGAATTGTGCCTCATCATCGGTGTCAATGGAAGGAATTGTGCCCAATCACTGGTGTCATTGGGAGGAATTTTGCCCTTTTGATGGTGTCATAGAAAGGAATAGGGCTCCATTGTTGGTGTCAGTGACAGAAACTATGCCCCATTGATTGTTGGTGTCAGTGGATGGAATGGTGTCCCAAGGGCCAGCTAAAGGCAAGCAAAGGGCCACATCCGGGCCCTGGGCCGCAGTTTGGAGACTTCTGTTTAAGAGTATCTTAGGTTTCATTCTGTTACTTGTACAGCTATGTACTATCTAGTCTATCATAGATTCCCCTCTCAGTAAAGTGCTCAACAATGTATGGATGTTTAGACTTAAGAATACTACCTGGGTACAGCTCAGATTCTCCAGTAACTTTTTGGCCTATTGAGTGACCGGAGGAAATCATCTGGTGGATATACACTATATGGCCAAAAGTTTGTGACCCCCTGACCATCACACCTATATGAGCTTGTTTGACATCCCATTCCAAACCCATGTCCCCTAATATGGAAGATCTATGTCAATCATGATGAAAGTGAAAAAAATCCAGCGGACATGATCCACTCCCTTCACTTACCTGTGCCAGATGACACCTCCTGGGGCCCCGCCACTAAAAGTGAACAAAGGGAAGGGATCTCCTAAGTGCTATCATTGACCAAATATGGACGTGACAGTATCAGGTCAATGACATCATGGGGTTGTCTGTGACATCACTGAAAAAAAATGGTCATGTCCATATTTGGTCAATAAAAAGGTAATTTTTAATAACATTCAATTACAATATGACTTGTGTCGCAACTGTATACGCTATATTATTTTTTCTTTAGTCGTTTTTTTTTTCCCACACGAAAGTGGAGTTACCCTTTAAGTAACAAGTTGAACTGTACATGGTTATGGAACAGTATGTTTTTGCTGTCAGTCACAACGACAGTGTACACTGGCAGCACTTATTTGGCTGTGGAGTTCATTTTCTTTCTTTCATAATGAGTTTGGCTTACATGCAACAACAGCATCTCCCCAATCTGATTAATTTCAGTTTTTCATCAAAAGGTAATAGACCCACTTTGAATGGCAGATAGAAATTGGCTGAAAGAAAACTGTCCTGCTGTTTCTATCAATCTCTCATTAAAAATTAGGAGACGGCAGATGATGCAGCAGTGTAAAATTGGCAAGGACATTTTTCAAACAGCAAGGCTAGGCCCAAATGTACTAGAGACAAACCACAAAGGTGGAGGTTTTACAGCAAGAATTCACAGGTGCACCTTGATTGACCATTTGTCAGGGAAGAGAGATACTGTGGCAGGTCAGCTCGTTCCCGCAAATTGCTGTAGGTGTACATCGGCTCCTTTAAGAGCTATAGCAGGCGCGCACCAGCGGCAGCAGTGATGTCCGCCGGTTACCCGCGTTCGCTCCACAGAGAGCCAGAACAGGGATCTGTCTCAGTGTAAACAAACAAATCCCCATTCTGACAGGGTAGGAGAGATCTGCTGTTCCTAGTAATCAGGAACAGCACCTCTCTCCTCCTCCACTCAGCCCCCTCCCCCCACAGTTAAAAATCACCTCCCTAGGGAACACTTAACCCCTTGATCGCCCCCTAGTGTTAACCCCTTCCCTGCCAGTGTCATTTATACATTAATAAGTGCATTTTCAAAGCTCTGATCGCTGCATAAATGTCAATGGTCCCAAAAAAGTGTCCGATCTGTCCACCGCAATGTTGCAGTCCTGCTGAAAATCGCAGATTACCGCCATTACTAGTAAAAAAAATAATAATATTAAAAATGTCACAAATATATCCCCTACTTTGTAGGAGCTATAACTTTTGCACAAACCAATCAATATACGCTTATTGCGATTTTTTTCTTTTTTTTAACAAAAATATGTAGAAGAATACATATTGGCCTAAACTGATGAAAACATTTTTATTTATTTTATTTTTTTTTGGATATTTATTATAGCAAAAAGTAAGGAATATTGTTTTTTTTTTCAAAATTGTCGGTCTTTTTTTGTTTTTAGCGCAAAAAAATAAAAACCGCAGAGGTGATCAAATACCACAAAAAAAACTCTATTTGTGGGGAAAAAAGGACGTCAATTTTGTTTAGGTGCAGCATCTCAGGACTGTGCAATTGTCAGTTAAAGCGACGCAGTGCTGTATCGCAAAAAATTGCCTCATCATTAAGGGGGCAAATCCTTCCAGGCCTTAAGTGGTTAATCAGTGGTAATAGGCCAAAATGTACTTGGGACAAGCAGTACAGGTGGGTGAACAGATGGCCAGAAACAAGTGAATGCTGTGCTTTGAGCACCTTAAACCTGAAATAGGCCCAATCAACATAAAATGAAAATAAAAAAACACACACACAAAAGTACCGAAAACCCAAAAATACGACTTCTAAAACAAATGCCCCTTTTTTTAAAAAGAAGCCTTGCTGCAGCAAAAGATGTTTGCTATGGACAGCACAGTAGCTAAAAGTGACCGCTGACCTTGAATCAACCACAAAATAAAATACAAAAAGCCCCCAATAATAAGGAACAAAAAAAAGTAGCAGAGCTATCCAAACCCATTTCCAGGAAAAATGCTCCTTTGCAGTTGAGCTGTCCCTGCACTGTGAGGATGAAATGCTCATTTAGGCAGTTTCCCCCACTCCCCTACTCTCCGACAGTGGAGTGTCCCTCATGCCCAATGCAGGACTAAGCTCTTTGTTGGACTTCTTGATAATTTCAGAGGACCTGTGACCACCAAAGCATAGGGAAAAAGAGGCTGCGGGGACTGGTCTTACAGCTTTGTGTAACTTGGCCGAGCCTGGCACAGCAGCACTTTACTGAAGGTCTTGCAGTATTACAGAGGACACTCTAAGTGCCTTCCAATGCCTGGCAACATCTGACAAAGGAGGTGGCTAGAAGGTGGTCTGACAACAAGACACCTGAAAATGAGGACAGCACCTGCTAGATACACAGGCGTGCAGTCCCTACTCTGCCCTTCCTCCACTGGAACATGTCCCTATGCTAGGCACACTTTCCCAAACCAGCGGGTTTTTGTCCCTCACCTATCCACTTTGCAAAATGTGCACCAACTGCAGTAGGACAGTGCTATTTATTAGCCCTGCCAACACTAAAGATGGCTACCAAGATCATCCAGGGCAGTAGCATCCAATCAGACAGCTGCTCTGCTGATGACATCTATGGAGTTCTCAGAGGAACCTCCTGTCCTCCACTTTTCTCATGACGGTGGTCATCACAGTGCCACCTGTGCAGGGGGCCCGTACTACACCTGCCTACAGGCTGCAGTTAAGGGTGCAACATTCAACCCCACACCTAACAACCTACTACACTCTCTACAGGACACTCAAGTTCCACAACAACAAACTGGTCAAACCAAGTCTTTATGGAGCTGGCACAATTGTCGTAAATATTGTTAAAGAGTGTCTGTGGGAATTTGTCTCCATTTGTGAGGTCAGGTACTGATGTTGGATGAAAAGACCTGGCTTACAATTGGTGTTCTGGTTCATTCCAAAGGTGTTTAGTAGAGCTGGGGTCCAAATTGTTCAGTAGGGTTGGAATTCAAAGGTATTTAGTAAGGTTGATGTCCAAAGGTGTTCAGTACAGTTGAGGCCCAAAGGTGTTCAGTAGGGTTGCTGTCCAAAAGTGTTCAGTAGGGTTGAGGGCAATAGGTGTTCAGTAGGGTTGTTGTCCAAAGGTGTTCAGTAGGGTTGAAGTCCAAAGGTGTTCAGTAGGGTGGAGGTCCAAAGGTGTTCAGTAGGGTTGATGTCCAAATGTGTTCAGAAGGGTAGATGTCCAAAAGTGTTCAGTAGGGTTGAGGTATAAAGGTGTTCTGTAGGGTTGGGGCCAGGGTTCTACAGGACACTCAAGTTCCACAACAACAAACTGGTCAAACCAAGTCTTTATGGAGCTGGCTTTGTACACAGGGGCACAGTCATGATGGAACAGAAAAGTGTCTTCAACAAACTGTTACCACAAGGCTGGAAGAGCACAATTCTCGTAAATTATTGTTAAAGAGTGTCTGTGGGAATTTGTCTCCATTTGTGAGGTCGGGTACTAATGTTGGATGAAAAGACCTGGCTTACAATTGGTGTTCTGGTTCATTCCAAAGGTGTTTAGTAGGGCTGAGGTCCAAATTGTTCAGTAGGGTTGGGGTTCAAAGGTATTTAGTAAGGTTGATGTCCAAAGGTGTTCAGAAGAGTTGAGGCCCAAAGGTGTTCAGTAGGGTTGCTGTCCAAAAGTGTTCAGTGGGGTTGATGACCAAAGGTGTTCAGTAGGTTTGGGGTCCAAAGGTGTTCAGCAAGGTTGATGTCCAAAGGTGTTCAGTGTTCACTGAACACCTTACTGAACTCCTTTGGACCTCCACCCTACTGAACACTGTTCAGTAGGGTGGAGGTCCAAAGGTGTTCAGTAGAGTTGATGTCCAAATGTGTTCAGAAGGGTTGATGTCCAAAAGTGTTCAGTAGGGTTAAGGTCTAAATGTGTTCTGTAGGGTTGGGGCCAGGGTTCTACAGGACACTTGAGTTCCTCCACACCAAACTGGTCAAACCATGTCTTTATGGAGCTGACTTTGTACACAGGGGCACTGGCATGGTGGAACAGAAAAGGATCTTCACCAAACTGTTACCACAAGGTTAGAAGAGCAGCAGAATTGTCTACAATTGTAGTATTAACAGTATCCTTCATCGGAGACACCATTCATTTGGAGGAGTGTCCACATACTTATGGCTGTATAGGTCATTTTGATGGCCCCCCATACGTTTCAGATACTTCAATGGCTGAGCATCCTAACAAAGGGGACAGCAGGATACAGGAAAAGGTGATTTGAAAACTTGCTTGAATTGGCAATAAGACATTTGATTTATCATTAAAGCACATATTCTTAATATATCTTTACATCTTTTAAACTACAGCTATAATTTTTATTTTTGCTCCTTGGTTGTGCCAAGCCACTCTTGGATGATGATTCATAACAGCGGCCACGTTTGACAGCGTCATCCTGAATCGCGGTCTGCAGCGTATAATGAAATAAAAATAGCAAGTCCTACCGCAAGAAACCAGAGAGCGGAGCTGTCACTTCAATTTCGTGATAGGATGTTACTGGAACGTCCGCCACCCCAACCAAATGGAGACGTCCAAGTAACACAGAGGTCGACTGGAACCGCGTGCCGTTCCAGGAACCGGTCTAGACGCGGTGTGCGAGGTTTGGGATTCACCGAACTCCAGCCTGATTCCATATCTTCAATTTTTACTTTTGCTTTTGTTGCACGGAACTATTAAAAAAACAGCTCTCTTCAGCAGGAGACGCAGCGAGAATTTGTCCCATGTTGGAAAAAAAAGAATTCTTCCTAATAATTGACATTTCATGTAAACAGGAAAAAGTAACAATAACAAATGTGTAATTCTCATTAATTAAGGATGTGTCCAAGGACGCTACTCCTTTTTTTTTCTGTGTTAAAGGGAAATTCAGAAGCTTGACTTGTATCTACCCCCGCCCCCCCCCCCCCCCCCAAAAAAAAATGTAACATATTGCAGCTGACCAGTCCTTAGATGTGGTGGCTGTCTTTTTTAGTTTTCTTTTTTCAGGGGTTTTTCCTTTTCTTCATCAAATGATTCTGCCAGTAGCACACTTCTTTTTCTAGGGTGACAATGCTCACCATACTGCATCTATGGAGGGAGCCATAGCTGTGTCACCCTAGTACAGGACTACAGAATAGCTCCCCACCACCTGCCCCATAAATGGCACCATACGTCCACTAAAGTGGGGGTTCTCAGATGGCCTGGTAAGTTCCAAAATCTTCCATGTCCCAGCAGTAAAAAAAGTTAACACACACACAACAAAAGTATGGAGATGGAAAGCATATATTGATACGCTGGAAGGCTCTGGATGGGGCTGGGTGTCACCATGGGGGCGACGTTCTGAAGGGGGTTAGGTGACTCTGCAGCAGACTTGGTGACCCTGTAGGGGATGCATTTTCTGGAGGGGACTGGGGGCAGTTGTGGGGGATGGGGTATTTGGGGGGATCAGGAGGTTTATACTACGGGGGCTGGAGGACACTGTGAAACACTTTTGGAGGTTAGGGGCACTATTAAGGGCTGGAGGCTCTGCAGCAGGCTGGGAGGCACTAAGGAAGGTTGAGGCACTGGGGGGGCTGAATGCACTCAGGAAGGCTGTGGGAGGTTAGGGGGCACTCTGGAGAGATGAAGGCTCTACAGAAGGCTGGGGGGCACTGTGAGAGGCTTGAGGGCACTGTAAGAGGTTGGGGCACTGTGGGAGTTGAGGGCTCTTAGGGAGCACTAAGGGATGTCAAGGGGGACAATAGGTGGTTAGGGGGCACTATGGAGGGTTGAAGACTGTGTGGCAATCTAGGGGGGGGGGGGGCACTGTGGGATGTTGGGGAACTGTGGAAGCTGAGGGCTGTCAGGGGGCACTGTGGGATGTTGGGGAACTGTGGAAGCTGAGGACACTGTGGGAGGTTGAGGGGAACTATGGGAGTCTAGGGGACACTATGGAGGCTTGAAGGCTCTGTAGCAGGCTGGGGGCACTGTGAGAGGCTTGAGGGCACTGTAAGAGGTTGGGGCACTGTGGGAGTTGAGGGCTTTTAGGGAGCACTGAGGGAGGTCAAGGGGCACTATAGGTGGTTAGGGGGCACTATGGAGAGTTGAAAACTGTGTGGCAATCTGGGGGGGGGGCACTGTGGGATGTTGAAGAACTGTGGAAGCTGAGGGCTGCTAGGGGGCACTGTGGGAGGTTGAGGGGAACCATGGGAGTCTAGGGGACACTATGGAGGCCTGAAGGCTCTGTAGCAGGCTGGGGGCAATGTGGGAGGCTGGAGGGCACTGTGAGAGGTTGGGGCACTGTGGAAGGTCAGGGGGCACTATGGGAGGTTAGGAGGCACTATGGAGGGCTGAAGGCTCTGTAGCAGGCTGGGGGCACTGTGGGAGGCTGGAGGGCACTGTGATAAGTTGGGGCACTGTAGAAGGTCAGGGGGCACTATGGGAGGTTAGGGGGCACTATGGAGAGCTGAAGGCTCTGCAGCAAGCTGGGGGGCACTGTAGTCGCTAAGGGCTCTCAGGGGGCACTGTAGGAGATTGAGGGGCACTTCAAAGGGTTGAAGACTCTGCAGCAAGCTGGGGGCACTGTGGGAGGCTGGAGGGCACTGTAGGAGGTTGGGGCACTGTGGAGACTAAGGGCTCTCAGGGTGCACCATGGGAGGTTTTGAGGCACTATAAGAGGTTGGGGCACTGTGGAGGCTAAGGGCTCTCAGGGGGCACTGTGGGAGGTTGAGGGGCACTATGGAGGGTTGAAGGCTCTGCTGCAGGCTGGAGGCACTGTGGGAGGCTGGAGGGCATTTTGGGAGGTTAAGACACTGTGGGCGCTGAGGGATCTCAGGGGGTCTGAGGGCACTGTGGGAGGTTGAGGGGCACTGAGAGCCACAATGGGAGGTTGGGGGTTCTATGGAAGCTGGGAGGCACTGTGGGAGGTTAGGAGATCTGCAGCTGACTGGAGCACACGAGGAGGAAGAATGCTATAAGCACATAAGTATTTGTCATTTTGCAGAGTAAAGTAGGGACTGGCCAGAGAGGGATTATTCGGTTGATTGGCCTGAACTTGTATTGTGATACATGTGAACCAAAAATCCCTGATTTTATACAAAAAGTTTTCTAGAACTGTCCTGATTTGGAGTTGTTTGCAAAGGGTTAATTCAGAATCTGCAGAACACCTTCTCCTAAAATTAACTTTATTGTATTTTCTTACTGAAATTTTGCATTTCATAAACCATTGAGCTAATATTGTGTGACTTAAAAAAATTGGAACTACCACTATTTTATTCTCTAGGGTGTCTGCTTTCAAAAAATATATAAAGTGTCAGGGGTTTTTTTTAAATGTAATCTTCAGACCTAAAAGATTTGTTTAAACGTGTGTGTAGCCCCCTCCCAGGTAGGTGCTAGAAGAGAGTATAGTTTTTGGGTCTTTCTGCTTACCAGGAAGGTTGCCAGGTAAATTTAGATGCTCTCTGGCTACCAGAGATCAGGGATCCATTAATAGGGTCTGCTGTCTGAATGCTTCACACTGGTCCAAGGGGGGGGCATATTGGACAGTGGGAGGAAACCTGACAAATGAGAGCATAGGCATAGTTACAGCCCTGGCCATTGGCAAAGAAAAGTGCCCCAGTGCATGCTGGGTAACTGTATATATGCCAAGGGCACATGTGCTTGGGGTCTTCGGCTGGAGAGCCGGGTCCCGGAAGGAGGGGGCTTTAGAATGTAAGCTCTATGAGCCGGGCCCTTCTGTCCCTTCTGTATTGAACTGTAATTGTGCTGTCCCCCCTCTACATTGTAAAGCGCTGCGTAAACTGTTGGCACTGTATAAATCGTGTATAATAACCCTTTCATGACTAAGCCTATTTTTGAAATTTGGTGTTTACAAGTTAAAATACGTATTTTTTGCTGGAAAATTACTTAGAGTTCCCAAACATTATATATATATTTTTAGCAGAGAATCTAGAGAATAAAATGGCGATTGTTGCAATATTTTTTATCACACGGTATTTGTGCAGCGGTGTTTTAAGCGCAAATTTTTGGAAAAGGGACATTTTCATGAATTTTAAAAAATCCAAACAGTAAAGTTACCCCAATTTTTTTGTATAATGTGAAAGATGATGTTACGCCGAGTAAATAGATACCAAACATGTCACCCTTTATAATTGCACGCACTCGTGGAATGGCGACAAACTACGGTACCTATGAATTTCCATAGGCGACGCTTTAAAAAATTTTTACGGTTACCAGGTTTGAGTTACAGAGGAGGTCTAGGGCTAGAATTATTGCTCTCGCTCTGACGATCATGGCGATACCTCACATGTTTGATTAGAACACTGTTTACATATGCGGGCGCGACTTCCGTATGCGTTTTCTTTGCTGTGCGAGCTCGCGGGGACAGGGGCACTTTAAAAAAAAAATTTTTGACAGCAATAAAAGTAAAAAAAAAAAATTTTTTTTTTTTTTTTTATTTATTTTATTTATTTTTTTACTTTATAAATTGTGTTTTAAAAAAATTTTTTTTTTTTACTTTTATTGCTGTCACAAGGAATGTAAACATCCCTTGTGACAGTAATAGGTGGTGACAGGTCCTCTTTATGGAGGGATCGGGGGTCTAAAAGACCCTCGATCCCTCCTCTGCACTTCAAAGTATTCAGATCGCCGAAAACGGTGATTCTGAATACTGTGTACTTTTGTAAATTCGGCGCCATTGGCAGCCGAGTAAACGGGAAGTGACGTCATGACGTCGCTTCCGCATTTACCTTGAGAAGGCTGGAACGAAGCCGCCCACAGCTTCGTTCCAGCCCGCCCCCAGCCACCGAAGGCACACGATCAGACACCGGGCCTCTAGATCGCATGGGAGGCCCGGTAACAGCGGCGGGAGGCGGCGGGAGGGGGGGGCTGTCCCCTCCCGCTCCTCCGGTATAACAACTGAGTGGCTTTTAGCCACATTGGTTGTTATACACGGGTAGCCGATCACCCGCTGTAAACAACGGTACCGGGATGATGCCTGCAGCTGCGGGCATCATCCCGGTATAACCCCGGAAAGCCGAGTACGCATATCTGCGTACGGTTGGCGGGAAGGGGATAATAATAACTTTAACAAACTTTGTTGCAGATTCCTATCTTTTGATATTCGGAAGAAATAGCGGTTTGTTTCTCTGTGTCCATGAGTGAATCTGGATGGGAGTGGTTTTATAATTATCAATCAGCTGCTGCACTTGCAGGGCTCTAATGAGGAACGTGGCAGGATCTGCATCCCTTTAGATGGGATTTCCTATTGAGAAAATCTCACCAAAGATGTTTTTGTTGCAGGGGAAATTTGACTTGTATCTTGGTGCAGACTTCTGGGAAAATCAGTGAGCCAATCACACAAGCAGGAAATTATGTTTTTGGAGGGGGGTGTTCTGTATCTGTGCACAGAGTGCCTCCATGCGGCCATATTGCATTTTATGGAAAATTACAGCTCTGCAGATTGAAAAGGAAAGGTCATTTTTAATAAAATTCAGTTACAATATGACTTGTGTTGCAATTGTATACGCTACACGAATCGCTTCCAGGTCAGCAAGAAGAATGGGAGTAGAGCGGATGCATGCTCTGTGCATTTCTTCCAGATCTATGCGGTAATCCAGTGTGTGACTTCCTGTAATAAAGACCACCCGCTGCTGCTCTCTCTCCTTGTGCCGGGGGGACTGGTCTTGTTTCCGCCCCTTCTTGTAGGTTTCTGCAGGCAGCCTGTAGTGGGTGGAGCCTGCTGGGCCCCTCCCACAGCTCTGCTCTCTCTCCTTGTGCAGGGGGACTGGTCTTGTCTCCGCCCCCCCTCCTGTTGTTTTCTGCTGGCAGCCTGTAGTGGGTGGAGCCTGCTGAGCCCCTCCCACAGCTCTGCTCTCGCTCCTTGTGCAGGGTGACTGGTCTTGTCTCTGCCCCTTCTGTAGTTTTCTGCAGGTGGCCCGTAATGGGTGGAGCCTGCTGGGCCCCTCCCACAGTTCTGCTCTCTCTCCTTGTGCAGGGTGACTGGTCTTGTCTCCGCCCCCTCCTGTAGTTTTCTGCAGGCAGCCTGTAGTGGGTGGAGCCTGCTGGGCCCCTCCCACAGTTCTGCTCTCTCTCCTTGTGCAGGGTGACTGGTCTTGTCTCCGCCCCCTCCTGTAGTTTTCTGCAGGCAGCCTGTAGTGGGTGGAGCCTGCTGGGTTCCTCCCACAGCTCTGTTCTCTCGCTCCTTGTGCAGGGGGACTGGTTTGTCTCCGCCCCCTCCTGTAGTTTTCTGCTGGCAGCCTGTAGTGGGTGGAGCCTGCTGAGCCCCTCCCACAGCTCTGCTCTCGCTCCTTGTGCAGGGGGACTGGTCTTGTCTCTGCCCCTTCTGTAGTTTTTTGCAGGTGGCCTGTAATGGGTGGAGCCTGCTGGGCCCCTCCCACAGCTCTGCTCTCTCTCCTTGTGCAGGGGGACTGGTCTGGTCTCCGCCCCCTCCTGTAGTTTTCTGTAGTAGGTGGAGCCTGCTGGACACCTCCCACAGTTCTGCTCTATGCGCAGGCTATGTACAGAGAATTTTATGATGTCACTGCTACTTTTACAAGGTGATATCTGGGTTTGTAAAGGCATTTGGTGCACACAACGTGAAATTATATCATTTTTCAAGGAAAATGTATTTGAATGAAAGTTTTTCATTGGTGTCCAGAGTTCCCCTTTAAATGCAGAAATTGTATACATTGTTGCACATTGTTGGATAGTTATGATGGAAATGAATAAAAAAATAAAAGTATAAAAGTCTTCCGATGGCCCCTATTTTCATACGCTGCTCCCTCCCGTCTCATATCATTGGTCGCTGCGCTCGCGTGGGTTGATCGCGTACCTTTGTAATTAATGGGCCCTTGGATGACATGCGTAGACACCGTCGTCCCGGCTTCCTCATTGACTCACCTGACGGCCCCGATGGGAAAAGCCCACATCCCCGGGACGCAGCCAAGCCTCCCCTCACATCAGTCAGAGCTCTCGTCGCCTCTCGTTCCTGCGGGCTCCCAGAATTCCATTCCTCTGCGGTTTTCCTATGTGCCAGCCGGCCGCGTGCGTCGTCTCAGAGGCCATCGCGGCTCTCTAGAAAATGGAAAGTTTGGCGGGTGGGAATTTCACGTGTTTATGTGAAAGTGATATTTCCTTTGGCTCGGTCAGACCGGCTACTGCACGCGGGACGCTAATGGGGAGGGGGAGCCAAGAACGCCTTCAGACTTCCCTCCTGGAATCAGTGCAGATGTTTTCTCTTTCAGCCTCGCAGACAAAATATAAAACACGAAATATGAGAGAAAGACGAGGAAAGTACGCTCAGACCGATTTATTCCAACAATAAAAATATTCTGTGTAATGTGCAGGGGCCTGGGGTCCGCAATGTACATAGTGCAGGGGTCCAGGGTGGGCAACATACATAGTGCAGGGGTCTGGGGTCCGCAATGTACATAGTGCAGGGGTCCTGGGTGGGCAACATACATAGTGCAGGGGTCCGAGGTGGGCAACGTACATAGTGCAGGGGACAGGGTGGGCAGCATACATAGTGAAGGGTTCAGGGTGGGCAACGTACATAGTGCAGGGGTCCAGGGTGGGCAACCTACATAGTGCAGGGGTCCAGGGTGAGCAACATACATAGTGTAGGGATCCAAGGTGGCCAACGTACATAGTGCAGGGGTCCAAGGTGGGCCAACGTACATGATGCAGGGGTTCAGGGTGGGTAACGTACATGGTGCAGGGGTCCAGGGTGGGCAACGTACATAGTGCAGGGGACAGGGTTGGCAACATACATAGTGAAGGGGTCAGAGTGGGCAACGTACATAGTGCAGGGGTCCAAGGTGGGCAACGTCCATAGTGCAGGGATCCAGGGTGGCCAACGTACATAATGCAGGGGTCCAGGGTGGGTAACGTACATGGTGCAGGGGTCCAGGGGGGGCAACATACATAGTGAAGGGGTCAGAGTGGGCAACGTACATAGTGCAGGGGTCCAGGGTGGGCAACCTACATAGTGCAGGGGTCCAGGGCGGGCAAAATACATAGTGCAGGGGACAGGGTGGGCAACATACATATTGCAGGGGTCAGGGTGGGCAACCTACATAGTGCAGGGGTCCAGGGTGGCCAACGTACATGGTGCAGGGGTCCAGGGTGGGTAACGTACATGGTGCAGGGGTCCAGGGTGGGCAATGTACATAGTGCAGGGGTCCTGGTTGGGCAACGTACATAGTGCAGGGGTCAAGGTGGGCAACGTACATAGTGCAGGGGTCCAGGGTGGGAAACCTACATAGCGCAGGGGTCCAAGGTGGGCAACATACATAGTGCAGGGGTCCAAGGTGGGCAACATACATAGTTCAGGGGTCCAAGGTGGGCAACGTACATAGTGCAAGGGTCTGGGGTCTGCAACGTACATAGTGCAGGGGTCCAGGGTGGGCAATGTACATATTGCAGGGCTCAGAGATGGGCAGTGCACACGGTGCAGGAGCCCAAGGTGGGCAATGCACATGGTGACAGGTATTCAGGGTCCACAACTTACATAGTGCAGGGATCCAGAGTGGGCAACATACATAGTGAAGGGGTCCAGGGTGGGCAACATATATAGTGCAGGGGTCCAAGGTGGGCAACATACATAGTGCATGGGTCCAGGGTCTGCAACATACATAGTGCATGGGTCCAGGGTCTGCAACATACATAGTGCAGGGGTCCAGGGTCTGCAACATACATTGTCCTAGGGTCTGGACCCCTGCACGTACATATTGCAGGGGTCCAGGGTGGGCAATGTACATAGTGCAGGAGTCCAGGGTGGGCAATGTACATAGTGCATGGGTCAGGGTGGGTAATTTACATAGTTCAGGGGTCCGGGGTGGGCGACGTACATATTGCAGGGCTCAGAGATGGGCAGTGCACACGGTGCAGGAACCCAAGGTGGGCAATGCACATGGTGACAAGTGTTCAGGGTCCACAATATACATAGTGCAGGGGTCCAGGGTGGGCAATATACATAGTAAGCGCAATATCACTATTCATGGTGGTGGGGTTGTCATGCTGGTGGCCGTCGGCATTGATGGATTTTTACTTTCATTCCAAGCACCCTTGTGGATTTTGACTCCATATGGACACTTCCTTGATGGCTGTTTATGGACTTTTCATTATGAACTTTTCAGTTTCACCTATTTTGTTTGATGTTTTTACACACCTTTTGTGATATTTGTTTATTTATTTGAACAATTTATCATTTAGTGCTGCACTTATGTGTTCCTAGTTTATGCAATTTATGTCAATTGTGGTGCTAGCAGCTCCTTTTTTGTCCTATTAGCGCAGTATCTTCCCTTTTCCTTTTCATTGGGAACATGACAACAACAATGGGGCACAATTCCTTTCTTTGACCCCAACAATAAGGCACTATTCCTTGCAAGGACAACAAAGAAAGTTTATTCCCACTGATGCCAGGGCATTTTCTACTCCCACTGACCACAATCCAGCCCTCCACAAGTCTGAAGGACAGTAAACTGGTCCTTTCTTTAGAAAGTTTGGCGACCTCCGGCCTAGTCAAAGCTTTCTCAACCATTTTAATATGGAGGAACCCTGGAAATAGCTTTCCAGTCTCAGGCAACCCCTGCTAATAATTACTATATCTACAGCTTACGGTACATTAGTGTGATGGTCACTGGTAGGTATATTGCTTACACTTGTGGTCATTAGAAGGAATTTCCTCTTACAGATAGCTAAAAAGCTCATTGAGGCAAGTGGTTACTCATCTGAGAGGCAGAAATTGCTCATTGCTCAAGGAACCCGTGGCAACCTCTGGAGGAACCTGAGGATTCCACGGAACCCTGGTTGAGAAAGGCTGTCCGCCTAGTCACCGGAGTAATGATGTTCTCTGGTCCCTCTTTTGTGTTTAAGCCCATTGAGCCACCAAAAGAGCTACTGTATGTATAAGAACTGTTGGCAAATTACATGTTTTTTATTATTCCTGTGAATTGAATGGCTATTTTTAGGCCTTCTTATAGAGTAAAGTTCTTGCTGGAGACCTCAGAAGCATCATACACAAAAGAGCACTTCACGGAGAAAAACACTTCAAAAAATGATTTTTTTTTCTTCAAGGTGTAAAATCACTTTCCTGGGTATCCAATAAAAGTTTGAAGTCCTAGAAATGTATACATAAGTGCTTTTTGAGTGTTCTTGAACTGCACAGAAATTTTAACTATTGAGTAGTTTTGAGAATTTTATATCAAGTTAAAAAAGCACGAGCGGGCGTTTTCTGATCACTTTCTGTTTTTGAAGTGGGCAAACAATGGATGAAAATCAATCAAGGGAATGTTCAGGGTGAGGATCTTCAGAATATTTGCTATTTATGGTGAATTTTTAAGTGCATTATACTTGTATTTTCTTCCTAAAAATCAGGTTTATTGCCCTTTGAGGACTTCACTATTCCAGATGCTTTTCAGCCTCTTTAAATTGGAAATATTTTTTTTCTCAGATATCCTTATCAGTCAACCTCCTAGAGCAGGGGTCTCCAAAGTTTCTAAACAAAGAACCAGTTTAATGTCTTTCAGACTTTAGGGGGGCCGAACTAAGGCCGGTGGTATTAGAAATTGTCATGGCGTCCACTGGGAGTAAACGATACCCTATCTTTGGTGTCAATGGGAGGACTAGTTCCCCATCGTTGGTGTCAGTGGAAGGAATAGTGCCCAATTGTTATGCCCCGTACACAGGGTCGGACATTGATCGGACATTCCGACAACAAAATCCATGGATTTTTTCCGACGGATGTTGGCTCAAACTTGTCTTGCATACACACGGTCGCACAAAGTTGTCGGAAAATCCGATCGTTCTGAACCCGGTGACGTAAAACACGTACGTCAGGAATATAAACGGGGCAGTAGCCAATGGCTTTCATCTCTTAATTTATTCTGAGCATGCGTGGCACTTTGTGCGTCGGAAGTGTCCACACACATTAGGAATTTACGCAAACGGATTTTGTTGTTGGAAAATTTTATATCCTGCTCTCAAACTTTGTGTGTCGGAAATTCCGATGGAAAAAGTCCGATGGAGCCCACACACAGTCGGAGTTTCCGACAACAAGCTCCGATCGCACATATTCCGTCGGAAAGTCCGACCGTGTGTACAGGGCATTAGTGTCAGCTGGAGAAATAGTGCCCCATTGTTGGTGTCGATAGAAGAAATTCTGCCCTATTGATGATATCAGTGGGAGGAATTCTGCCCCATTGTTGATGTCAGTGGGAGGAATTGTGCCTTTTCGTTGGTGTCAGTGGAAGAAATTCTGCCCCATTGTTGATGTCAGTTGGAGGAATTGTGCCCCATTGTCGGTGTCAATGAGAGGAATCCCCATCACTGGTATCAGTGGGAAGAATAGTACCCCATTGTTAGGGTTAATGGGAGGTATAGTGCCCCATCATTGATGTCAGTGGGAGGAATAGTGGCCCATCATGGGTGCCAGTGGCAGGAATAGTGCCCCATCTTTGGTATCAGTGGGAGAAATAGTGCCCCATCATTGATGTTAGTGGGAGAAATAGTGCCCCATCACTGATGTCAGTGGGAGGAATAGTGGCCCATCATTGGTGTCAATGGGAGGAATTGTGCCCCATTGTTGGTGTCAATGAGAGGAATCCCCATCACTGGTATCAGTGGGAAGAATAGTGCCCCATCGTTAGGGTTAATGGGAAGTATAGTGCCCCATCATTGATGTCAGTGGGAGGAATAGTGGCCCATCATGGGTGCCAGTGGCAGGAATAGTGCCCCATCTTTGGTACCAGTGGGAGGAATAGTGCCCCATCATTGGTGTCAGTGGGGGGAATTGTACCCCATCATTGGTATCAGTAGGAGGAATAGTGCCCCATCATTGAATTTGATGTCAATAGAAGGAATTGTACCCCATAGTTGGTCTTAGCGACAGGAATTATGCCCCATTGTTGGTGTCAGTGGATGAAATAGTACCCCAAGAGCCAGATAAAAGCAAACAAATCCAGCCCCTGGGCTGCAATTTGGAGACCGCTGTTCTAGAGCGATGGGAACTTTAAAATTTAATTCAGCGGAATAAGTCCACCAGGTGAAGGTAGCAGACGCAGGCATTTCTGAAGGAAATATTGATAAAGAACAGCAAAACTCTCAGTAAAGTTCTTCAAAGGATTCCATCAAATGGAAAATACCCTTAAAAATGTAAAGACTTTAACGGGTTCATTCCCGCCCTGTGTTGGGTACAGGTATGTACATTAACCCAACATGTTACTATGCGTTAAGGCTTGTGTCATTAAAGCAGCCCATCTATTCTGAGCATACAAATACAGTTTAGACAATTGTGCTCTTCCAACCTTGTGGTAACAGTTTGGTGAAGACCCCTTTGCTTTTCCGGCATGACTATACCCCTATGTACAAAGCCAGCTCCATAAAGACATGGTTTGACCAGTTTGGTGTTGAGGAACTTGCATGTCCTGCATAGAGTGTAGTAGGGCGTTGGGTGTGGCACTGTTAGTTGCAGCCCATCATTCCAAAGTCCAATGCCGGGCAGTACAAGTCTTGGCGATCTCTTGAAGTACAGAGGACAGATTGGTTAAATGACCACTCCTGTGCTCTGGACACTCAGTGGAGGACTGACTTGTCCTTCTTATTGGGCTCCATGGGCCATATTTGTGTAGCCCCGGTGCAATCTTGGGGAGGCCAGTGCCTATGATTGGAATTGATGCTGAGTGATGCTTAAAAGGCACCCTGTCAATATTTTAGATGGGCCCACAGTGTGGGAGTAGGACAAGGACAGAACCACCACTTTCCAGAGAGAGAATAGGCATTGTGGAAGGTAAAGGAACCAGACGAGGAGGGACAATGAGGTTTGGTGTGGGGGAACTTGAGTGTTCTGCACAGAGCCCTGACCTCAACCCTACTGAACACCTTTGAGATAAACTGGAACGCCATTTGTGAGCAAGGTCTTCTCATCCAGCATGAGTACCTGACCTCACAAAAGGGTACAAATTTCCACAGACTCCATAATCCTGTGGAAAGCCTTCCCTAAAGAGTGGAGACTGTTATATATCCGTAAAGGGGGGCAACTTCATATTAATGGTCATGATTTTGGAATGGGATGCCCAAAAACTCATATATATGTGATGGTCAAGTGTCCACAATAGGTCCATATCATCATATGACACACTCTGGGGACACCATGTTCAAAGGCTTCCATTATGCACTGGAGCAGAGAATGGCCAAGCCAGTAATGGCACTTTCTGCAGATCTATCTCCAGCCTCTGCAATCAACCAGGCTTTCTGCTTGGCTTTCCCAAGAACTTTCTGTGTATTTGACCTATTTAATGACACATTTTGTCTTAATGAGATATGACCTCTGCCTCACTAGTCGCGCCTGTAAATCAAACAGCAAATGTATTCAAGTAGGGAGTAAACCGTTATCCATTCTGACCATGTATTTATCTTCTTGTTGACCTCCTGCGGTACCCAACTTTTTTTCCTTGGTAAGTGCAATAGGTCAGGAGGGCAGTGATGGGAAATCCAGCATGAAAATCTTGAGCAAACAGTGTGGATGGGTTATGAGTAATCGAGTGTGAATTGTGTAACCTTGGAATTCTTGCAATCCTTTAATCTGGTCTCTGCGTGCCCAGCGTACAGTGTGCTTGGCAGGCAGTAGGAGGAAGTATGAGGAGCAAGGAGGACAGGTAAACACAAGAACCCATAAAGACTAACTGGAAGTCGCTTTTAACTGCCAAGTTTTTTTTTGTTTTGTTTTGTTTTTTTCAGATAGAGTTGGGAAGACTTAGAATTTTGGCCAGGTCCTTATAAAATATAATATATGGCTCAAAGATAAATAAAGGTCTTGAAAGCCCAAATCTTCCATTGGTATATATAATTACATAGTTACATAGTTTGGTTGAAAAAAGATACAAGTCTATCTAGTTTAACCAATAAAAGGGAAAAAGGTTATACAATCCTATACCCACCACAGTTGATCCAGAGGAAGGCAAAATCCGCAGCAAAGCATGATCTAATTTTCTCCAGCGGGGGAAAAAATTCCTTCCTGATCCCCCAAGAGGCAATCGGACATTCCCCGGATCAACTTGACCTATAAATATTACTATCAAGTTATATTATGTACATTTAGGAAATAATCCAGGCCTTTTTTTCAGCAATCTACTGAGCAGGACAGAACCAGCTCTTGAGAGAGTCAATTCCACATTTTCACAGCTCTTATGCCGCGCACACACGAGCGGAATTTCCGACAGAAAGAGTCTGACGGGAGCTTTTCATCGTATATTCCGACCGTCTGTATGCACCATCGGACTTTTTCTGTCAAAATTTCAGATAGACTTAGATAGAGAACATCTTCTATATTTTTCCGACGGGACAAATTACTATCGGGACAACCGCGCGTCTGTATGCTGTTCCGACGCACCAAAAACTTTAAGCCCCGGAAGATTTGGCTGCTCAATGACCGGGCCATTTTTTGGCGATACGGCACTGCGTCGTTTTAACTGACAATTGCGCAGTCGTGCGACGTTGCACCCAAACAAAATTGACGTCCTTTTTTTTCTCCACAAATAGAGCTTTCTTTTGGTGGTATTTGATCACCTTTTTATGTTTTGCGCTATAAACAAAAAAGGAGCGACAATTTTGAAAAAAAAGCAATATTTTTAACTTTTTGCTTTAATAAATATCCCCAAAAAATATATAAAAAAACGAATTTCTTTCTCAGCTTAGGCCGATACGTATTCTTCTATATATTTTTGGTATAAAAAAAAATCGCAATAAGCGTCTAAAATAGGGGATACATTTATGGCATTTTTATTATTATTATTTTTTTTTTATCAGTAATGGCGGCGATCTGCATTTTTTATTGGGACTGCGTCATTATGGCGGACACATCGGACACTTTTGACACTATTTTGGGACCATTCACATTTATACAGCGATCAATGCTATAAAAATGTACTGATTACTGTATAAATGACACTGGCAGGGAAGGGGTTAAACACTAGGGGGCGATCAAGGGGTTAAGTGTGTCCTAGGGAGTGATTCTAACTGTGGGGGGGGTGGGCTACCACTGACATGACAGCGATCACTGCTCCCGATGACAGGGAGCAGTGGATCTCTGTCATGTCACTAGGCAGAACGAGGAAATGCCTTGTTTACATAAGTATCTCCCCATTCTGCCGCTCCGTGACACGATTGCGGGCCCCCGGCGGACATTGAGTCTGCGGGACCTGCTGGCACAGTCACGGAGTACACATCAGGCCACAATGCCGAAATTTAAAGGGGACGTACCTGTACGCCCAAGTGCGGGGCTGGCGTGCTTGTGAGCAGGCGAGCTGTGCTAGCGAGCGAGGGGGGTGGGTTTGTTTGCCGCTCCCCCCCAAAAAAAATTAGCACCAGCTCCAACTGTGTGGCTTGTTCCTTGACTACGCTTCTGCTCGATCCTAACCTGCAACCACTTGTTACCGACCTTTGGCTTGTTTACTATGTGTAAGAGTCCAGGGCTTACTACGCATGCACCAATGGCACATTGGCGCAAGAGGAAATCCGTGCCAACTGAGCATGCGCCAAAGATGCCTCACTGCGCCAGCCCGCACCTGCGTAGAAGACCTGATGGAAAAAGGCAGGAAAATGCCCAGGAGGCGCACAGGAAGTGACCTCAACCTGATGGAAAAAGGCAGGAAAATGCCCAGGAGGCGCACAGGAAGTGACCTCAACCTGATGGAAAAAGGCGGGAAAATGCCCAGGAGGCGCACAGGAAGTGACCTCAAACTTCCCTATATAAGCCCAGCCCAGACACTGCCAAATTGCTGGATTATCTTCACTCCCCCCTTGTTCGCGTGCTAGTATATGATCTGTCTGAACTTGTTGTGAACTGGAAACCTATTTGACTACTCTTGATTGCTGCTTGCCATTGACCTCGGATTAGTACCCTTGACCATTCTACTTCTTTGCCCCTTTTGTACTCAGCTGCCAGATTGGAACTGACCCTGGCTTGAATCTCGAACCATTCTTCTTCTGATTAACCCTTTTATACTTTGTTGCCAAACTGGACTGGACCTCGGCTCGGATCTCAGACTAAGGCTTGCACGGTGCTCCGCGCCCCTGGCACCCGTGCCACTCGGTGTCCACCAAGTCTCTGTCTCCATCTCCAGAGGCTTCAAGGACCCGAGGTGCAAGCTCCCCACTACTTCGCTCTCACCTCAGGTATGTGGCTCTCGTGACACTATGCTTCTGCTTATTCCCAACCTGCACCCATTTGTTACCGACCTTTGGCTTGTTCCTCGACTACGCTTCTGCTTGATTCCAAACTGAAACCACTTGTTACCGACCTTTGGCTTGTTTACTGACTACGCTTCTGCTTGATCCCAACCTGCAATCACTTGTTGCTGACCTTTGGCTTGTTTACTGACTACGCTTCTGCTTGATCCCAACCTGCAATCACTTGTTGCTGACCTTTGGCTTGTTTACTGACTATGCTTCTGCTTGATCCCAACCTACTATATCTGTTACTGGACCCCGGCTTGCTCACCTCCTGGTGGGGCGATCCTGAGGACCACAACCTGGTATTAACATACAGCAAAACCCGTCCACACCATCAGGATTTCCGGTGAACACCGGTCAGTGTGCAGACCTCGGGTGAGCCCATGTCATCCACCAGCTTGTCTACTATCCTGCTGGTCGGTGGAAGCCTCTCTACTGCTATAGCTAGTGGCCGCCGAGCCTGACCCTTTACAATAGGAGATTGAACCTTTTCCCACAGTCATCAGGAAAGTGAAGGAAAATTCTACATTTTGAGTTATCAACTTTAACCACTTAAAGACCAGCCGTCTCAGTTGGAGGAGGTTGGCTCTATTAGGCAAATCGCCGTCATTATACGTGCCAGTGTGTGCCCGATGTCCGCCAACCACCCGTGATTGCTCCACACAGAGGCAGAACGGGGATCTGCCAGTGTAAACACGGCGGATCCCCGTTCTGACAGGGGAGCTGAGAGTGATCGTCTTGTGATTAGGAACAGCAATCTCTCTCCTCCTCCAGTCAGCCCAGCCCCCATACAGTTAGAAACACCTCCCAGGGAACACATTTAACCCCTTGATCGCCCCCTAGTGTTAACCCCTTCCCTGCCAGTGACATTTATACAGTAAACCGTGCATTTTTTTTTAGCACTGATCGCTATTAAACCACTTAAGGACCCTTTTTGTGAGGTTTGTTGTTTACAAGTTAAAAACAGTTTTTTTTGCTAGAAAATTGCTTAGAACCCCCAAACATTATATATATATTTTTTTTCTAACACCCTAGAGAATAAAAGGGAGGTCATCACAATACTTTCTGTCACACCGTATTTGCGCAGCAGTCTTACAAGCGCACTTTTTTTGGAAAAAAATACACTTTTTTGAATGAAAAAATAAGACAACAGTACATTTTTTATATTGTGAAAGATAATGTTACGCTGAGTAAATTGATACCCAACATGCCATGCTTCAAAATTGCGCCCGCTTGTGGAATGGCGACAAACTTTTACCCTTAAAAATCTCCATCGGCGACGTTTAAAAAATTCTACAGGTTGCATGTTTTGAGTTACAGAGGAGGTCTAGGGCTAGAATTATTGCTCTTGCTCTACCGATTGCAGCGATACCTCACATGTGTGGTTTGAACACCGTTTTCACATGCGGGCGCTACTCACGTATGTGTTCGCTTGTGCGCGCGAGCTCGGCGGGACAGGGCGTGTCTAAAAAAATTTGTTTTTTTTTCTTATTTATGATACCTTTTATTTTATTTTTTTTATACTGCTCTTTTAAAAAAATGGTGTCACCTTTTTTCCTATTACAAGGAATGTAAATATCCCTTGTAACAGAAAAAAAAGCATGACAGGACCTCTTAAATGTGAGATCTGGGGGGTCAAAAACCTCAGATCTCATTATTACACTAAAATGCAATAAAAAAAAAAAAAAAAATGTCCCTTTAAGAGCTATGGGCGGAAGTGACATTTTGACGTCATTTCCGCCCTGCAATGATATGGAGACGGGTGGGGGGCCATCTTCCCCTCACTCGTCTCCATACCAAGCCAGGGACAGGACCCGATCGCCTCCGCTGCTACCGACGGCTCCGGTAAGTGGCGGAGGCCCCTCTCCCGCCGCCGTTAAAAGTGATCTAGCAGCGAATCCACCGCAGAGACCACTTTTATCTGAAAGCGGACCGCCCGCTGAAGAAGAGGATACTGGGGTTATGGCAGCTAGCTGCCACCATAACGACGACATTTCTCTTCAAAGTAGCGACGTAAAACTGCGGCGGGCAGTCCGTAAGTGAATATTTGTCACTGGTCCCAAAAAAAGTGTCAAAAAAAGTGTCATTACTAGTTAAAAACAAAATAATAAAAAAATCACTCCCTAGGACACACTTAACCCCCTAGTGTTTAACCCCTTACCTGCCAGTGTCATTAATACAGTAATCAGTACATTTTTATAGCACTGATCGCTGTATGACAATTGTCCCAAAATAGTGTCAAAATTGTCCGATGTGTCCGCCATAATGTCGCAGTCCTGATAAAAATCGCAGATCGCCGCCATTACTAAAAAAAAAAAAAATAATAATAATAGAAATGCCATAAATCTATCCCCTATTTTGTAGGCACTATAACTTTTGCGCAAACCAATCAATATACGCTTTTTGCGATTTTTTTTTTTTTTTTTTTTACCAAAAATATGTAGAAGAATACATATTGGCCTAAACTGATGAAGAAATTAGTTTTTTATATATATTTTTGGCATATTTATTATAGCAAAAAGTAAAAAATATTGTTTTTTTCTTTCAAAATTGTCGCTCTTTTTTTGTTTATAGCGCAAAAAATAAAAACCGCAGAGGTGATCAAATACCCTCAAAAGAAAGCTCTATTTGTGGGAAAAAAAGGGGCGTCAATTTTGTTTGGGTACAGCGTCGCAACGACCGCGCAATTGTCAGCTAAAGCGACGCAGCGCCGAATCGCAGAAAAATGGCCTGGTCATTAAGGGGGTAAATCCTTTCCGGTCTGTAAGTGGTTAAGTAGGAATCATCATCTTATTTCACTTTTATACCTTACTGTATTTATTGCAATTAGTTTCCATTTCAAATCCAAATTCATTTTCAAACTCTATTTCATTTTCTAATTCATTTTCAAATGAGGATTATTCGCTTCGTTATCGTTTATTTCAGATTCATTGAAATTCATTAATATTGTGATTCGGAAATTCCGATACATCCGAATCGCCAGATAAAGAAAATTTCTTAGAACTTTCGATTCGTAACGAAACAAATCACACATATCGACTCTCCATACTTTACCCAAAATGAAAAGAGAAGTTGGGTGTACTTGGATTCTTCTCTCCATGGATGCCTCCTACGAGTCGATTGGCTAGACTCTCTTTTTTTTTTTTGAAGGCCATAAGCTGCTGTAATCCTTTAATAAATTCTGCTGAGCTAACAAAACACAATTACTGGGATTTGTTTGCATTGTACGGATGGTGGAGAGAGCTGTGTATGGAAGGCGGTAGAAGTCTCGGGGACTAACCAAAGTCTTATTTCTCCTGTAAATATTATGACAAGCATGAGATTCTGATCGGAGTTCTGGAAAACAGGAACCCCAACGTGCGACGGGTCACGGATTGTTTTCCTAACATCCTGGAGGATAATGATGACTGATGATACCAATGTCTGCCCGATCACTGGTGGGCAGAGGAGGGGAGGGGGTCAGGAAGTCTCTGACATGGCAAATGGAGGATCGGTTTAACCCCTTCAATACCGGGCACTTTCACCCCCTTCCTGCCCAGGCCAATTTTCACCTTTCAGCGCTGTCACACTTCGAATGACAATTGCGCGGTCATGCAACAATGTAACCATATGACATTTTTATCATTTTTTTGAGACACATAGAGCTTTTTTTTTTTTTTTTTAGTGGTATTTAATCACCACTGGGCTTTTATTTTTTGCTAAACGAACAAAAACAGACAGAAAATGTTGAAAAAAAAAACTTTTTCTTCACTTTCATTTTATAATTTTGCAAATAAGTGATTTTGTTTTCACTGATGGACACTGATGAGGCTGCACTGATGGGCACTGAGGAGGCTGCACTGATGGGCACTGATGAGGCTGCACTGATGGACACTGATGAGGTTGCATTGATGGGCACTGATGAGGCTGCACTGATGGGCACTGATGAGGTTGCATTGATGGGCACTGATGAGGCTGCACTGATGGACACTGATGAGGTTGCATTGATGGGCACTGATGAGGCTACACTGATGGGCACCGATGAGGCTGCACTGATGTGCACTGATGAGGAGGCACTGATGTGTGCTGGTGAGGTTGCACTGATGGAGACTGATGAGGTTGCATTGATGGGCACTGATGAGGCTGCACTGATGGGCACTGGTGAGGCTGTACTGATGGGCACTGATGAGGCTGCACTGATGGGCACTGATGAGGCTGCACTGATGGACACTGATGAGGAGGCACTGATGGGCACTGATGAGGCTGCACTGATGGGCACTGATGAGGCTGCACTGATGGACACTGATGAGGCTGCATTTATGGGCACTGATGAGGCTGCACTGATGGGCACTAATGTGCACTGATGGGGTTGCACTGATGGACATTGATGAGGCTGCACTAATGGGCACTGATGAGGCTGCACTGATGGGCACTGATGAGGCTGCACTGATGTGCGCTGATGAGGCTGCACTGATGGGCACTGGTGAGGCTGCATTGATGGGCACTGATGAGGCTCCACTGATAAACACTGATGAGGTTGCACTGATGGGCACTGATGAGGCTGATGTTGTTTAAAACCGGCATGGAAACTGTCCAGCGGGTTATTGAGGTGGAGATTGGGAGATGTATGGTCTTAGACATCCTTGTGGGAGGACAGAACCTTCACCTAATTAAAGTGGAGGGCCACCCTATAATAAAAAATAGCATGAAAAGTCGTAAAAAAAATTTAAAAATTTGAAAAAAAAAAAATTTTAAACTTACCTGAAACCCTTGTTGCTAGGCAGTCTTCCTAATCTGCCTCTTCCTATTCCGCGGCGTGTCCTGCTCCTCGGTGAGCGGCCCCGTTGCCTTCTGGGAACTGTGTATGTTCCCAGAAAACCACGGGGCCATTCACAGAGCACCGCGCCACTCGCCCGTGCGCAGTAGGAAACTGGCAGTGAAGCCGCAAGGCTCCACTGCCTGTTTCCCTTAGTTAGGATGGCGGTGCCGGGACCCGAGAGCCGAGGGACGGGTCGGCCTCGGGTGGCCAACATCGCGGGCACCCAGGACAGGTAAGTCTACTTATTTAAAGTCAGCAGCTACAGTGTTTGTAGCTGCTGACTTTAAAAAAAAAAATTTCCTGGCCGGAATCCTGCTTTAATGTTTATGGGCCGCACACAAAGTGGGACAGGAAATGCCTTTTTACAAGGATCAAGCCATTTATTTTTACATCCTGGCAAGTAAGCTTTGGAGGTAACTTTAATAGT
The DNA here is from genome assembly GCF_042186555.1 of Aquarana catesbeiana. NCBI lineage: Eukaryota > Metazoa > Chordata > Amphibia > Anura > Ranidae > Aquarana > Aquarana catesbeiana. The sequence goes on along the minus strand of NC_133327.1, from coordinate 684,806,190 downwards.
ATGACTAGGCCCAAGGACAGGAAGGGCTTTAAGGACAAGCATCTCCTGGAAGACATAGGGTTCACCTTTCATCGAGGTAGTAGTCAGAATAGAATAGATGGACTTTTGTAGAAGCAGGGCTGAGTGGTGGGAGCTGACCAAAAAGAGGATCGCTGGATTCTTCAGGGGCCTAGCCAATAGAAAACAGTTTGATAGATACATGACCTACCAACGTTTGAAGAGGATATTCTTACCTTGAGAGGAGGTGGAAGTGTCAATATGACCGGCATGCCTCTCTTTGGTTCTGGAGAGAGACTATGGGAAGTACCACTTGCCTGACCCTTACTAGAACTGCAAACAAGGTGTAGCTGTTAAGACGGTCATTGGCCTTAAGGTTAGTACAGGTTCCTTGACAAAGTCCAGGTCAGGGATCCTGGAGGTTGTGGGGTCCTTTTATGCCGACCTTCTTGGGAGGAAAGAGCTTGATCCAGACAAGATGGACAGCTTTTTGGACTCTACTCCAGGTCTAAACGGTGGAGATCTTTCATTGATGATGAATTTGACAGAGGAGATCACAGCTGAAGAGGTGATGAGGGCAATTGAACAGCTTGTGATCAAAAAGTCACCTGGACCGGATGGCTTGACGGCTGATTTTTAAAAAACCTTTAAGTCTATTCTGGTCCCACATTTGGTAGAGGTTTTTAACAGTTGCCTCACTGAGGGAGTGCTTCCCCCTTCCATGAGGCACTCAGCTGTGATTCTTCTTTCAAAAGGTAAATATCTTTCGATGATTGAGAATTGACACCCCATCAGCCCTCTCAATGTAGATAGAAAGGTACTAGCGAAGATACTTTTCTGGCGCCTATCGTCAGTAGCAGAGTCTTTGCTTTCTCGCCATCCCATCAGCACTGTTCGGTCCAGGGTAGGAGCACCTTTTAGCTGTCTGGGAGGCCTTGGAGCGATGCAGGGCTGCAGAATCGGGAAAGTATTTTGCTGGCATTGGATCAAGCAAAGACTTTTGATCGTGTTAACCATGAATACCTGTGGTTGCTCCTTGGTAAGTATGGTCTGCCGGGTGGTTTTGTCGATTGGTTGAAAGTCTTGAAAAAGGGGGCAGAAAGCTTCCCTCTTTTAATGGTTGGGTTGGGCAGTTCCTTGAGGTTTGCTACGGGGTGCGCCAGGGTTGTTCCCTGAGTCCCCTGCTCTATGTGTTTGGAATCGACCCCTTCATCGGAAGACTAGAGAACAACATGTTGTGTGAGGTAACAGTGGGGCTCCCAGGTGAGCCGCCTTTGAGGGTTGTTGCCTATGTGGTTGATGTGTCAGTGATTGTCACTGGGATGGATGAAGCGGAGGAGGTGGTCTCTTTGACATCATGGTACTCTGAAGCATCAGGTTCCAAGATCAATCAGGAAAAGAGTGATTTTTCTGGATGGGAAAGGAAGGTGAGGGGTTTAATCTCCCAGACACCTTTCCAGTGCACCAGGAAAAAATTAAGATACTAGGCTTTGAATTTAGACCTGGTGATTATGGCCTCAAAAACTGGGAAGGCAGACTGGAGATTGCCAATTCTAAGGTGGTCAGCTGGAAGAGATGGAAGTTATCTCTGAGGGAAAGGGTTGATCTTGTTAAGACTTACCTGATTCCGATCTTCTTGTATGTCAGCTTTGTCTGCATCTTGCCAGTGTCTCTCTATGCTAGGGTCAGTAGTGTGTTCTTCCGGATGGTGTGGGGAACAGTCTGAACCTCATCAAAAGGAATGTCACCTATCTATCCAGGAGGGAGGGTGGCTTAGGAATGGTTAACCCAGTTTTTTTCTTTTCACTGCTATTTCTTAAGTGTAACATTGGTAATATGCTTGCAGTGGAACCTCCTGGATGGGTAGGCATGTTTAGATCTTGGTTTAGGCCTTTTCTACAACTTTGGGAAGAAGGAGGCCAAGCAAAGAATCTCAGGGGTCATCGTGGTCAGCTACCAGCCTATGTCGCTCCGTGCTTGAAGTTACTGCGGCAGTGGCGATTGTCGGCTGAAGATCTCAGATCGGTTCCGAGGAAAGTCCTTATGTGTCGAGTCTTGAGCGAAGTCTTTCATGACCCACTGGCCTTAAGGGATTGCCCAGGCCCAATTTTGAGGGCAGGGTTAAGACTGATTAATTTCAATAGAGTCCCCCTTAAATTTAGGGATCTGGCCTGGTTGTGCTTCCATGGGAGGCTCTATGTTAGGGGCAATTTGAAATTCCGCAGTGGGGTGGATCGTAGCTGTCCTCGGGAGGAGTGTGCAGGTGAGGAGGAGACTATGGACCATTTTCTGCTTCATTGCCCCTTTAACATAGAGGTGTACAAACGGGTGGGGCGGGCCCTCGGTGTCCCTTTCCTCTCCAGGCTGGGTTATGCTGAGTGGGTGTACGGAGCATTCAATACTGGTGGTGGTTTTTGTTTAGATACACTTTTTCTAGTTAGCCTAGTAGTCCGTTATTTCACTTGGAACGCATGGTGTCAGGTCAGCATTCGGCATAAAATCCTTCCTGTTCAGGTGGTGGTGTATGACATTTTGCATGAGGTGGAGAAGATTCGGGTACTTGAGAGAGACAAGCGGAGTCGGGGGGCTTGGTTGAAGGCGTGGAGGGGTTTCAAGCCTCCCTGACTGCCAGGAGTCTCTTTCCCGGGTGTGGCTGTCTGTCTCTTATCACACTAGATTATTATTTTTTGGATTAATTTTTGATAAATGGCTGCGTACATAGGTGATGGGTTGTGCCTCTTAGGCCCTCTCTGCTGCTTTATGTAAATAGTTTTCTAAAAATGTTTTGGTAATGGATTATGTATATATTGTAAATATTCTGAACATGGATGTGTATTCCTTGGATTTCTGTTGAAGTATTTTACTATGGTTTTTTTACTTTTGTATACAATTTGTTGCTTGATTCTTTTCAATAAAAGATCAGCAGAGTCCTCCAGCAGAGTATTTCAGGAGAGGAGAGTTATAGAGGAAGGAGCAGAGTCCTCCAGCAGTGCAGAGTATTTCAGGAGAGGAGAGTTATAGAGGAAGGAGCAGAGTCCTCCAGCAGTGCAGAGTATTTCAGGAGAGGAGAGTTATAGAGGAAGGAGAAGAGTATTTCAGGAGAGGAGAGTTATAGAGGAAGGAGAAGAGTATTTCAGAAAGGAGAGTCATAGAGGAAGGAGCAGAGTCCTCCAGCAGAGTATTTCAGGAGAGGAGAGTTATAGAGGAAGGAGAAGAGTATTTCAGAAAGGAGAGTCATAGAGGAAGGAGCAGAGTCCTCCAGCAGAGCAGATTATTTCAGGAGAGGAGAGTTATAGAGGAAGGAGTAGAGTCCTCCAGCAGTGCAGAGTATTTTAGGAGAGGAGAGTTATAGAGGAAGGAGCAGAGTCCTCCAGCAGAGAAGAGTATTTCAGGAGAGGAGAGTTATAGAGGAAGGAGAAGAGTCCTCCAGCAGTGCAAAGTATTTCAGAAGAGGAGAGTTATAGAGGAAGGAGCAGAGTCCTCCAGCAGAGAAGAGTATTTCAGGAGAGGAGAGTTATAGAGGAAGGAGAAGAGTATTTCAGGAGAGGAGAGTTATAAAGGAAGGAGCAGAGTCCTCCAGCAGTGCAGATTATTTCAGGAGAGGAGAGTTATAGAGGAAGGAGCAGAGTCCTCCAGCAGTGCAGAGTATTTCAGGAGAGGAGAGTTATAGAGGAAGGAGCAGAGTCCTCCAGCAGTGCAGAGTATTTCAGGAGAGGAGAGTTATAGAGGAAGGAGCAGAGTCCTCCAGCAATGCAGAGTATTTCAGGAGAGGAGAGTTATAGAGGAAGGAGCGGAGTCCTCCAGCAGAGCAGAGTATTTCAGGAGAGGAGAGTTATAGAGGAAAGAGCAGAGTCCTCCAGCAGTGCAGAGTATTTCAGGAGAGGAGAGTTATGGAGGAAGGAGCAGAGTCCTCCAGCAGTGCAGAGTATTTCAGGAGAGGAGAGTTATAGAGGAAGGAGAGGAGTCCTCCAGCAATGCAGAGTATTTCAGGAGAGAAGTGTTGATTATAGATTTGTTGCAGTTTGTGGTTCCCTTGAAATGAAACAGAAAAGTGATCTGCCCACAACGAACGATTTCCCAGAATGCCTCTTTATGGCGGGCGTTTGGGAACAACAAGGGCTGGCGGAGTCAATATTAACAGTGCTCTGGGCTGGTCCATATTGTATTGAAGAGGAGTAAATATTTAACACTGCGTGGGACAAATATGCGGTTTAGAATAGGACTAAACAGCCCGTCCCGTGTGCACAGTGGGTCTATTAATCACGTTTTCAGCCATCGGACCATTTTTTCAAGACAGTTTATTTGCCAAAAACTATTAATAACAAGAAGGTGCCGCGGTCCGTGTGCGTCCGAACGCCTGATTGTGCTCCTCGTGTTCCTCACGGGGTGAAGGTTCAGATGTTCCATTACCTGGAGGGTACATTGTGTCTGAATCCCAAATATCATTTAGAATAAATGTAAATAAAGAGAGCAGATCATCCGCCTCCGGAGCGCCATATGGTAACACTCAGACCGGAAACACCCATAAATGGGGGAGAATTAAGTTTCGTATTTAAAGTGGTTGTAAACGCTTGTTACCTATATGTAGCACCCTCTACCATACGTAGGAGCTAGCATAGGATTTTTTTTTGCTCGGGAAACTGTAGGCACAGGTAAATTTAGGCAGGCCTATGCTCTGAGCTCGGCCTGTCTGTATTGATCTGGGGGCTGGGAGTGGTTAGAGTAGCAGTGGGTGTGGCCACCTGTGCTCTGGTGCTGAGGCGCCTCCCCTGCTTCCAGGGAGAATGTTCTGGAAGAGGGGCAGGGCCTAGGACTGGAGTGGCAGGCAGCTCATGTGGGGAGCCCTGACCAATCCCCAACTGGTATTGGCAGGGGGCGGGCCTCCTACATAAGCTGAGGTAACAGGCCAATGGGGAGGAGTTGTCGAGAATGGAGTACTAGACAGCAGCAGGAGGGCACCCCCATCTGGGGGGATTTTTATCTGTATTGCTAAGACCAGACATTACATTACAGCCGCGCGCAGTTTTAAATGACATTTTTTACTTTATAAATGTAATTTTGCTGCAGTACTTTTCTAAACATGGGAAAAATGCGCTACTTTACAGGCATACTATAGACACCCCCCAGGCACGATATTTAAAGGGATATTACACTTTTATTGTTTCACTTTAAGCATTCTTAAAATCACTGCTCCTGAAAAAACTGCAGTTTTTAAAACTTTTTTTGCATTGATCCATGTCCCCTGGGGCAGGACCCGGGTCCCCAAACACTTTCTATGACAATAACTTGAATATAAGCCTTTAAATGAGCACTTTTGATTTTTCATGTTCGTGTCCCATAGACTTCAACAGTATTCCTGTGTTCGAACAAATTTTTTGTTTGTTCGCATGTTCTGCTGGGAACCGAACTGGGGGTGGGGGGGTGGGGGGGGGGGCGGTAGTTCGGCTCATCCCGAATTCTATTGTTCTATTGTTGGTTTGCCTTCATCTTCATGTTAGTATTTATTTTCTTGTTGGTCCTCATTCATCCTCATGTTGGTATTCATTCAATTGTTGGTTATGCTTCATTCTTATGTTGGTATTCATTCTTATGTTGGTATTCATTCTCTGGTTGGTCCTCATTTATCTCCATGTTGGTATCTATTCCGTTGTTTATTCTTCTTCATCCTTATGTTGATATTTATTCTCTTGTTGGTTCTTCTTAAATCATCATGTTACTATTGATTCTGTTGTTGGTTCTCCTTCATTCTCATGTTGGTGTTCATTCTCTTGTTGGTTCTCATTCACCTCTATATTGGTATTCATTCTCTTGTTGGTTCTCCTTCATCCTGAAGTTCGCATTTATTCTCCTGTTGGTTCTCATTCATCATCATGTTGGCATTCATTCTCTTGTTGGGTTTCCTTCATCCTCGTGTTGGTATTCATTCTCCTGTTGGTTCTCATTCATCATCATGTTGGCATTTATTCTCCTGTTGGTTCTCATTCATCATCATGTTGGCATTTATTCTTCTGTTGGTTTTCATTCATCATCCTGTTGGCATTCATTCTCTTGTTGGGTTTCCTTTATCCTCTTGTTGGTATTCATTCTCCTGTTGGTTCTCATTCATCATCACGTTGGCATTTATTGTCCTGTTGGTTCTCATTTATCCTCATGTTGGTATTCATTTTCTTGTTTGTCCTCATTCACCCCCATGGTGTTATTCATTCAGTTGTTGGTTCTCCTTCCTCCTCATGTTAGTATTGATACTCTTGTTGGTTCACCTTCATCTTTTTGTTGGTATTCAATCTCTTGTTGGTTCTCATTCATCTTCATGTTGGTATTCATCCAGTTGTTGGTTCTCCCTTGTACTTGTGTTGGTATTCATTCTCTTGTTGGTTCTCCTTCATCTTCACGTTTGTATTAATTTTCTTGTTGGTCCTCATTCATCCCCCTGTTGGTATTCATCCAGTTGTTGGTTCTCCCTCATCCTCATGTTGGTATTCCTTCTCTTGTTTGTTCGCATTCAACCTCAGGCTGGTATTCATTTTTTGTTGGTTCTCATTCATCCTCACGTTGGTATTCATTCTCCGGTTGGTCCTCATTTATGTCCATGTTGGTATTTATTCAGTTATTTTTTCTCCTTCATCCTTATGTTGGTATTCATTCTCTTGTGGGTTCTTTTTAATTCCTCGTGTTGCTATTGATTCTGTTGTTGGTTCTCCTTCATCCTCATGTTGGTGTTAATTCTCTTGTCGGTTCTCCTTCATCCTCATGTTAGTATTAATTCCCCTTGTTGGTTCTCCTCCAGTGTTTTACAATATACAGTGTCTTGCAAAAGTATTCACCCCCCACCCCCCCCTTGGCATTTTTCATGTTTTGTTGCCTCACAACCTGGAATTAACATGGATTGTTTGAGGATTTGCATCATTTAATTTACAGAACACGCCCACAACTTTGAAGATTTTTTTTTTTATTGTGCAGCAAACAACAAATAGGACAAAATAACAGAAAAAGTCAATGTGCATAACTATTCACCCCCCTACAGTCAATACTTTGTAGAGCCACCTTTTGCGGCTATCACAGCTCCAAATCGCTTTGGATAAGTCTCTATGAGCTTGCCACATCTTACCACTGGGATTTTTGCCCATTCCTCCTTGAAAAACTGCTCCAGACCCTTCAAGTTGGATGGTTTGCGCTTGTGAACAGCAATCTTTAAGTCTGACCACAGATTTTCTATTGGATTGAGGTCTGGGCTTTGACTAGGCCATTCCAACACATTTACATGTTTCCCCTTAAACCACTCAAGTGTTGCTTTAGCAGTGTGTTTGGGGTCATTGTCCTGCTGGAAGGTGAACCTCCATCCTAGCCTCAAATCACACACAGAGTGCTACAGGTTTTGCTCAAGAATATCCCTGTATTTAGCACCATCCATCTTTCTCTCAACTCTGACCAGTTTCCCAGTCCTGACTGCTGAAAAACGTCCCCACAGCATGATGCTGCCACCACCATGTTTCACGGTGGGGATGGTGTTCTTTGGGTGATGTGATGTGTTGGGTTTGCGCCAGATATAGCGTTTCGGGAGTTTTGGGAGTCTCCCACATGCCTTTTCACAAACTCAAAACGTGCCATTTTGTTTTTTGCTGAAAGTAATGTCTTTCTTCTGGCCACTCTGCCATAAAGCCCAACTCTATGGAGCGTACGGCTTATTGTCGTCCTATGTACAGATACTCCAGTCTCTGCTGTGGAACTCTGCAGCTCCTCCAGGGTTACCTTAGGTCTCTGTGCTCCTCTCTGATTAATGTCCTCCTTGCCCGATCCGTGAGTTTTGGTGTGCGGCCGTCTCTTGGCAGGTTTGCTGTTGTGCCATGTTATTTCCATTTGGTTATGATAGATTTGATGGTGCTCCTAGGGATCATCAAAGATTTGGATTTTTTTTTTTATAACCTAACCCTGACTTGTACTTCTCAACAACATTGTCCCTTACTTGTTTGGAGAGTTCCTTGGTCTTCATGGCAGTGTTTGGTTAGTGGTGCCTCTTGCTTAGGTGTTGCAGCCTCTGGGGCCTTTCACAAAGGTGTGTGTATGTAATGACAGATCATGTGACACTTAGATTGCACACAGGTGGACATCATTTCACTAATTATGTGACTTCTGAAGGTAATTGGTTGCACCAGAGCTTTTTATGGCTTCATAACAAAGGGGGTGAATACATAGCCACATGTCAATTATCAGTTTTTTTATTTCTGAAAAATAGTTTTATGTATATATTTTTCTAATTTTACTTCACCAACTTAGACTATTGTGTTCTGATCCTTCACATATAATTCAGATTAAATAACATTGAACTAAAGGCTGTAATGTAACAAAATAGGTAAAAAGCCAATGGGGGTGAATACTTTTGCAAGGCACTGTAAAAGACGGTACAGTTATAATACAATTCAAGAAAAGAGGGTTAGGAGTGCCCTGATCCTGGGAGCTTACAATCCAACCCAGGACCTGTATAATAAGCTCAGTAGAACTAAAGCACAATGTAAACATGTCCCTTTGAATTATTGTGATCTGTATCTGAGAAATGAGCAAAAAGATTTTATCATTGTGACATTCTCATTGTCTTGTGTTCCTAAGATTGGATTTCTTATACAGAGCTACACTGTCTCCCTCTAGTGGCCATCTATATAACCTCCTGAACAACTGCGGAGATAAACTAGTAGGAATCGGGGTGTAACAATGTCCGTTTCCCACCAAAAAAAAAAAAAAACTGATGACCCGGTGCACACCGATTTCGGGGATACTCCCCTGTGACATCGGCGGTTGCTAGGGATGCGGAGGTTGCAAGCACCCGCAGCCTCTTTAACCACTTCAGCCCTGGAAGGATTTACCCCCCCCCCCTTCCTGACCGGGCCATTTTTTGCAATTCGGCACTGCGTCACTTTTACTGACAATTGCGCGGTCGTGCGACGTGGCACCCAAACTAAATTGACGTCCTTTTTTTTCCCAACAAGTAGAGCTTTCTTTTGGCGGTATTTGATCACCTCTGCGGTTTTTATTTTTTGCGCTATAAAAAAAAAAAGAGCGACAATTTTGAAAAAAAAGCAAAAGTTTGTACTTTTTGCTATAATAAATATCCCCCAAAATATATTAAAAAAACTCATTTCTTCCTCAGTTTAGGCCGATATGTATTCTTCTACACATTTTTGTTTAAAAATCGCAATAAGCGTATATTGATTGGTTTGCGCAAAAGTTATCGCGTCTACAAAATAGGGGATAGGTTTATGGCATTTTTATTACTAATTTTTTTTTTTTTTACTAGTAATGGCGGTGATCTGCGATTTTTATCGCGACATTGCGGCGGACAGATTGTACACTTTTGACACTATTTTGGGACTATTGACATTCATACAGCGATCAGAGCTAAAAATAGCCACTGATTACTGTATAAATGTCACTGACAGGGAAGGGGTTAACACTAGGGGGCGATCAAGGGGTTAAATGTGTGTCCTAGGGAGTGATTCTAACTGTGGGGGGGGGGGAAGGGACTGACTGGAGGAAACAGATCGCTGTTCTATACTAGGCGCGCTCCCCCGTATACTCCATGCAGCTACGGCGATTCGCGCAGGAGTGCCATACCGCCACCGTCAAACGGTTCTGCAAACGGTTAAGAACCAGTGACTGCGGGAGGCTGTCATATATAGATGCAGTAGAGATGTTGAATTTTCGAATATCCGAATTTCTGAATTTTAAATTTCCGAATTTTTTAATTTCCTGAAAATTTGGAAATTCGAAAATTTGGAAATTTGGAATTTTGGAAATTCTGAATTTTGGAAATTCGGAAATTTCAGGAAATTAAAAAATTCAGAAATTTTAGAATTAACTAATTTGTCAACATTCGTTAAAAAAAACACATTCGGAACTAAACAAATTGCACATGTCTAAAACTCAGTCCAAACCTGAACCATCAGCTCATCCCTAGTCATAGTCTTCGTTCAATCCACTTCCTCTGAGCCCAGGTCACGATGAACATGCCCCCCCGGCCCATGACCACACAGTGAAAGAAGAAGAAGAAGAAGAAGACTGATGAGCTAATAATTCCATCACTCTGATCTCTCCTCCTAACAGCATATCCCTTGTTAGCACGTGAGCTCTAACTGGCAACTTGTGCTGCTTCTTCTTCTTCCTGCCTGTGCTCTGCTGTACAGGAACTGCACCAGTCTGCTACTAAGTCCCATTTAGGAACTTTATTTGCTTATATTTAAAAAAGGATATATATTTATTGATGTATTAATTAATATGAGCTGCAATTAAATATTAGGAGACATTTCTCTTTCGCATAGAACACGCCACCTAGTGGATTGCTGGTGCGATGCCCTGGCTTCCTGCAGACTCCTCCTCCAGCCTCTGGTCTGCACAGAGATATGGGGCTTCAGCTATGGAGATGGAGGAAGGATCAATGGACTACAAGTGCAGCGACAGTCACCACATGTGTGCTCCATTGAGAACAACAGTCCCTCCACCATAGTGGAAGATGGGACTTGTAGTTATTTCATTCACAACTTACTAACATGGCTGTGCCCGCAGTTATTTTTTTTACTCCCTCTAATAGGGTGACAACCTTCTTTGTTCTGCAGTGAAATTGCACAGCAGTGTTGTCACCCTTAAACAAGCTTTCCGTTTTTAACCACTTGACCTCCGGAAGGTTCCCCCCCCCCCCCCCCGCCCCTCTTCATGACCAGGCCATTTTTTTGCGATACGGCACTGCGTCGCTTTAACTGACAATTGCGCGGTCGTGCCACGTTGTACCCAAATACAATTTTCTCCCCCCACAAATAGAACTTTCTTTTGGTGGTATTTGATCACCTCTGCGGGTTTTAAAAAAATCCCAATAAACGTATATTGATTGGTTTGCGCAAAAAAAATATGGGATATATTTATGGAATTTTTTTTTTTTTTTTTTTTTTACTAGTAATGGCAGCGATCAATGATTTTTAGTGGGACTGCGGCATTCGAAATTTCGGCTTTTCGTTCTTTTGAATCTTCGGATTTTCAATCTTATTTTTGGATTTTCGGATTTTCTCATTTGCGAATTTTCGAATATTCGAACTTCCAAATATTTGGAAAAATTTGTGAAACGGGTTTTCTTTATTTCGGATATTAACGAATTAACAAATGTCGAAATTCGTTAACAAACAAACTCGAAATGAAACGAATTGCACATGTCTAGCATGAATGATCTGTGATCGACTACAGCTAATCACATGGTACAGGGTGTTGTGATTGGCTCAGGTACCATGTGATAGCTGTGGGCCAACCGCGAGTTTCCCCGCAACCAGTGACATGGCGTGTGTGTGCCCCGCCCCCTGCTCCTGACCGCGGCTCTCGCTCCCACTCCCGGCCGGGCTGTGAGTTGGGGTGTGACGTCACGGGCATGCCCCGCCCCCCCCCCCCCCCCCGGCTCCCGGCTCCCGACTCCTGGCTCTCACTCCTTGCGAGGTATATCTTGCAGTTTAAACCCCCTGCAGCTTGCCAGTTGCGCTGACTCCTGCCCTCAAGGTATGTGGGGCACATTTTTTCATAAGGTGATCACTGATGGGCATATTTTGTTGTGCCCCTCAACATAAAATGTACCCATCAGCATGCTACTTATTTTATGTTAAGGGTCCCGCTGATGGGCACATTTTATGTTAAGAGCAACACTGATGGGCACCTTTTGTTGTACCCACCAGAGTGCCCCTTAACATAAAATGTGCCCATCAGCATGCCTTTTATTTTATGTTAAGGTTCACTCTGATGGGTACATTTTATGTTAAAGGGGCACACTGATAGGGACACCTGATGTAAGGGGGGACTCTGATGGGGACACCTGATGTAAGGGGCCACTCTGATGGGGACACCTGATAGGGACACCTAATGTAAGGGGGCACTCTGATAGGGACACCTGATGGAAGGGGACACTCTGATAGGGACACCTGATGTAAGTGGACACTCTGATGGGGACAACTGATGTAAGGGGACACTCTGATAGGGACACCTGATGTAAGTGGACACTCTGATGGGGACAACTGATGTAAGGGGACACTCTGATGGGGACACTTGATGTAAGGGGACACTCTGATGGGGACACCTGATGTAAGGGGACACTCTGATGGGGACACCTGATGTAAGGGGACACTCTGATGGGGACACTCTGATGGGGACACTTGATGTAAGGGGACACTCTGATGGGGACACTCTGATAGGGACACCTGATGTAAGGGGACACTCTGATGGGGACACTCTGATGGGGACACCTGATGTAAGGAGACACTCTGATGGGGACAACTGATGTAAGTGGACATTCTGATGGGGACAACTGATGTAAGGGGACACTCTGATGGGGACACTCTGATGGGGACACTCTGATGGGGATACTCTGATGGGGACACCTGATGTAAGGGGACACTCTGATGGGGACACCTGATGTAAGGGGACACTCTGATGGGGACACCTGATGTAAGGGGACACTCTGATGGGGACACTCTGATGGGGACACTTGATGTAAGGGGACACTCTGATGGGGACACTCTGATAGGGACACCTGATGTAAGGGGACACTCTGATGGGGACACTCTGATGGGGACACCTGATGTAAGGAGACACTCTGATGGGGACAACTGATGTAAGTGGACATTCTGATGGGGACAACTGATGTAAGGGGACACTCTGATGGGGACACTCTGATGGGGACACTCTGATGGGGATACTCTGATGGGGACACCTGATGTAAGGGGACACTCTGATGGGGACACCTGATGGGGACACCTGATGTAATGAATTAGAAGATATTACGGATGATCTCGCACAGATGGCTGTAATGATTGGTGCTCGTTATTATGAAGTATTACAAACTTGAAAATGATGCCGTGGTAATATGCAGTCCATATGCAAAGAGTAAAAAATAAAAATAAAATATATATATATAAATAAAAATGTAGGTTTTCCCAAAAAGGTGACAGGTGCTCTTCAGATGTGTTCCTTCGTCTTCTTATAGCGCCCCCTATAGGTGTTGCCCTCACCGGAGTTCCTCACCTCTCAGTGGGGTATCTCACTTTCGCAGAGTTTGCCGCTGTGCGGATATCCAGATCGGCGCTTTTAGAGATCGATCTTTTCTTTACGCTTTACATGTTCCTCCACATCCCCCACATGTAGGAATGAGATCCTCCCACAGCATAATTCCCGATTTCAGTCGGTTTATTTCACAATGAATAATGTACTCACATAATCTCAGTAAGTTTGACGCTTTTAAAACCAGGAATGCAAGACGATGGGCGGAGCTTCTAGCGTCTTTGCGTCACTTCCGGTTTGAAGCCACGGAGCTTGGAAAAAAATAGCGGCGCTTTACCGCCGATGCTCCCTCCCTCCCCCCGCCCCAGTGGGAAAGTGCCCTTCATGTGCCTGAAGATTGCATGTGCCCCCTGTGCCTGGTGCGGTTCCCTCCCACACTTCAAAGACATGCCGGTAGGTGAAATACTTACCTGAGCCCCGATCTCCATCCAGTGCTGTGCCCGAGAGCAGCGGCTCTCTCCTCTCTCTCTTCTCACTGGACAGAGTGGCAGCAGACGGAGCCATTGGCCATTGGCTCCTGCTGCTGTCAATCACAGCTGGGGGAGGCGGGGCAGACTGAGCCACGCTGCGTGTGTCTATGAACACACAGAGAGCCCGGCTTGTGATCAGGCCTGCCTAGAGTGCACCCCCCCCCCCCATAGCAAGCCGCTTGCTATGGGGGGGGGCAGCTTACAAATTCTTAGATGTGACAGCTGCATTAGTTTTCTTTTTTTAGGCTTTCCTCCTTCTTGTGTGTATTCTCACAGAGGAGAATACACACAAAAAATAGAGAATGGGTAGACAGCAGAGAATAGGGGGGAATATAAGAGAAAAAGAAAAGGAGGGAGGAAGAAGAAGAAGAGGGGAAAGAGGGGGAAGAGTCCATCATTGGGGGGGGGTTGCATCCGGAGGCCTTTAGATTGATAAAAGTAGGTTATTAAACCTGGAGGGTTGGTTATATGATATCCATGGTTGCCAGACCCTAAGAAATTTATTGTGTGTGTCAGAAGCCAGGGGTGTCAGTTTCTCATTAATCATAATGGCCTTCATACGATTTTTCACCACTTCGAAGCTAAGTACAGGGGTTTTCCAAGCCTTCGCAATGGTTAGCTTGGTTGCTTTAAAAAGGTGTAGGGCCAATTGGCGTTCTGGGCGGAGAAGTTCAAGGATAGGTTTACATAGAAGAGCTTCAGAGGGGTCTCTCTTCAAGTTGGAGTGGAGCATATTGCGTAAAAGGGTATAGACCCTGACCCAAAGTCTACATACCTTCGGACATGTCCACCAGATGTGGGCCATGGTACCTTCTGGTGAACAACCCCGGTAACAGTGGAGAGAGTAGGAAGGGATAAAATGAGCTAGCCTAGCAGGCGTGTAATACCATCTACAGAAAACCTTGTATGCATTTTCTAGCGTAAGAACATTTCTAGAGCTCTTTGTAAGAGATACCGTCATGATCTGCCAGTCCTCTGGATCCAATTGTTTACCCAGGTCTTTCTCCCATTGGAGATGATATGATCTCACTGGGGGTTTCCTAATGGAGATAAAGGAAGAGTAAAGTAGAGATATTACCCCCGGGGAGTGAGGTGTAGCCCTGCAAATCCTTTCAAAGGGGGCCAAGGTGTATGGGATAGGTTGAGCCCTTATGAGTTGTTGAAGGAAATGTTTGATTTGAAGGTAGCTATAACGTTCCCGAAGGGGTATATCATGGGAAGATCTAAGTGTTTCAAATGTGAGTATTCTCATGGGGGTGAACAGAGAATGGACATCAGTGAATCCATTATCCGCCCACCACGAGAATTGTTTAGGGTTTTCACTGCTGGGGGGAAATAACGGGCAATGAGCAAGGCGCAGTAGTGGTAGGTGGGGAGATAGTAGGCCAGCCGAATATTTAACAGAGTCCCATAGGCGGAGAGAGTGAGCCATACCCGGCCCAAACCCATGTGGACGTTTCGGGGGAGGGAGCCAGGGTACAGAGGAAATGGGTATAGGGTGTGAATCGACCAGATCAATAGTGGCCCATATCGGCATTTGATAGGTGTCATGAAGTCGAGTTATTGGAGCAATGTTCGCTGCCGTGTAGTATGTCTGAAGATTGGGGACTGAGAGACCCCCCATTGATCCGACGGGCGTACAATGTTCGCTTATTAAAGGGGTTGTAAAGGTAAAAATTTTTTCACCTTAATGCATTCTATGCATTAAGGTGAAAAAACTTTTGACAGTACCGCCGCCCCCAGGCCCCCCGTTTTACTTACCTGACGCCTCGAATCTTCGCTCCTCGTCCTCGTCAGCTTCATTGCAGCTCAGCCTGGTCGCTGATTGGCTGCAGTGGATGGATTGAAAGCAGCGCAGCCATTGTCTCGCGCTGCTGTCAATCACATCCGATGACGCGGCGCGCCGGGGGGCGGGGCCGAGTGATACAGCGAGCGGCTATAGCCGCCGGCTGTATCACGGGAGCGCGCCCGCAAGCACTCACCACCGTGCCAGGGAGCTCGCATGAAGGTGGTAAATGCTTGCGGGGAGGAGCTGAAACAGCCGCCGAGGGACCCCAGAAGACCAGGTTCGGGGCCACTCTGTGCAGAACGAGCTGCACAGGGAAGGTAAGTATAACATGTTTGTTATTTAAAAAAAAAAAAAAAAAATAACTTTACAACCCCTTTAATTCGGGGACGAGTGGAACCCCATATAAATTTCAAGAGTTTGCGTTGGCGGATTCACAATATGTAGGAGGCAATTGGGACTGGTAATACTCAAAAAAAATACAACAGTTTTGGGAGGTAGGTCATACGGACCGCAGAGATCCTGCCAAATCAGGATAACGGGAAGTGGGACCAGGAGGATAACATTTCAGTAAGTTTCCGAAAGAGAGGGAGAAAATTAGCCTGATATAGACCATCATATTTAGGAGTGAGGCGTATGCCTAAATAGGGCAGCGAGGGGGGCCATTGAAATGGAAAGTTTTCTTTTAGAGAGGTCAATTCTGGAGGGAAAAGATTTACAGACATTGCCTTAGATTTAGTAGGGTTAACATGTAGACCCGAAAGAGACGCAAAGGTCCCCAAGAGGGAGAATAGGTTAGGTAATGGGATTCTGGGTGATGTCATTGTCAACAGAATGTCATCCGCAAACAAGGAGATCTTGTAAACAGAGCTCCAGGGGAATCTCAGGGGCCAGCTCCTGGAAGAAAGCAGTGGCTGTGCCTTGTAAGTCAGTTATGACCTCAGGGATCCCGCGGATTCTGAGATTGTCCCTGCGGGCCCTATTTTCAGAGTCCTCCAATTTGTCTTGCAGGTTTTCCAGCTCAGCATTAGGTTTATCAACTTCATCTTCATGACCCTCCAGCACTGTGGTGGTTAAATCCATCCTCTGTTCTAGCTGGTTTGTGCGGTGGCCTAGCTCTTTAAGGCCCCGCATGAGGTCAGAGGAAAGCTTGCGTGAGGCTGTGGAGATTTCATCCCTCACAATGGAGCGAAACTTGGCCAGCATATCTTCTGAAACATGCTGCTCAGGGCTTACCAGATCCGAGGGGAACTGCTGCAGACTGTCTGGAGGGGAAGCTGAGCCTGCTGTAGAGAGCCTCTTGGAGTCGTCAGGCTCAGGAGGTTCGGGCGCCATCTTGCCTTTCCCCGCCACGGGATTCATCTTGTACTGTTTGGTGTGTTTCGTTTTATTTTTTTTTGTAAGCGGTACATACGGTGCCTGGCGGTGTCCGCTGTCACGGGAGCCTGACTGTTCGTGTCTGCGGGTGAGTAGTGCTCCGTCAGCCGAATGTGTAGTGGCCGTTGGCAGGGACTAGGCAGCCATATCCCGCGATGGCGCGCATGCGCCTCTTTTCTCCTATTTTCATCCGGTGATCTGGCCAGTAAGTCTGTTGTTTTTTTTTTCAGCAGAAAAGCTCTCATGCAGTCGCAGAGATGGGACAAACCATTTCACGGTGGCAAGGGGTGCTTCCAATGATCATCTTTTATTTGTTCATGTAAGACATTTAATCCCAAAAGGAACAAAAACAATAACTGATTATAAAGTGTGAGTGTGGCGTGGCTTCAATTTGTGAATCTGCTCGTCAATCTAACACTCCCCTCCCCCTTCCCCAGACTGACAGTGCTGCTGTCCAAAGGTGCCTCCTGTGCTCCTTCATCCAGAGTGGGGGGGGGGGCACTAATACAGGAGGTGGCCAGATCACCAAGTGAAAAAAAGACTAAAAAAGAAAACGAATGCGGCCGCCACATCTAATGATCGGTAAGCTGTAATATATGACAGTTTTGGGGATTTAATACGGCTTTAAGATACGATCGTCTCCTCCGCCATCATACAGAACAGAGAATTCAAACTTTCAGAGACCTCCCGCTGCTCGCAAATGACCCTTCCCATCCGGCCTGCGAATCCGTCACGCCGCGGGAATATTAGAAGCGCCGATGTTGTTCTGAACGACGATCACGTCTTCCACTTGTGTTTCTAAATCTGAACTCCGCTGAATGGCGCACAATGGGGCCGCTTCGGATGTTTTATTGCAAAATACGTTTTATCGCCCCGGCGCCCCCCTCCCCCCCCCCGGCACACATCACCGCCGCCGTTTGAAGTGATCGTTATGTTCTAATGATTACATAAAGGTGATTGATGGCGGAGCTCCGATCGCAGCGTTGGCAATAATTCCCTCTAAATTCCTGATAATAAAACACTCTGCCGCATTTTTTCCGATATTTGGTGGCGCCCCCTGCTGTCAGACATTAGTATTATAGACTGGATCAGTGATAGGAAGGACGCAGGACTCCCATTGACCTCAGAGCACCCCCCCCGGAGGATTGCGTCACTCGTTATTGGCTCACGCGTCTGCCGCTTGGCCGGACATCCTGACACTCTCTTATCAATCAGCTGTGTTTGCTGAGCTGGGAACTCGATCAATAAAAGGGGGCCGGAGACCAACGCTGGCTCCTGATTGGTGGAGAGGCACCGCTGGTGGGAGACGGCCGACCACCACGTTGGGTGCCTCTGACATAATAGAAGATGTGACGAAGGACGCCGCCAGGGTCACCAAACAGCAAAAAAAAAAGGCTTGCTGGTTCCGATAGACTTTTTGGACTCATCGGCTGCACAGTTTTTGAACCCGTCTGTACAGAACTACGGGGGCAGGGCGGTGCGAGAGAAGGCGAGAGAAGGCGACAGCACACCGGCCTGGACTACAAATCTTCCTGAGGCTGCATTCACACCTCACTGTTTTTACAGTGTTTGTTTTTTTTTGCGCATTTTTATGCACGATTTGTGCGTTTTTATACAGAATTTTTGAGCTTTGGCGTTTTTTCTATTAGCCAATAGTGGAAACTGTTATCTGTTGCATCATTTGTTGCTAGGTATTTCAGATTTCTGAGCTTCCATCGGCTTTTATTTCTTTTTTTTTCTACTTATTCATTTATCTTTATTATTATTTTTGTTAGGGTCAGGATTAATTTTTTTTTTTTTTCGTTAGGGTGTTAATACTACTACTACTACTACTACTACTACTATTAATTATTATTATTATTAATAAATGTATTATTATTTAATGAATAAATACATGTAAAATAAATACACAAATAAATAGAACAAATCATAAATAAATACAGTAAATTAATACTATGTAATAAAAAATATCCTCTAACCCTTAAAAAAAATAAAAAATAAATAATAAAAAAAGCAATAATAAATAACTAAGCATCCTAACACAAAATAAATAAATAATAATAATAATAATAAATTAATAAATGCATGTAAAATAAATGCACAAACAAATAAAAATAATCATAAATAAATACAATAAATTAATAATATGTAATAATAAATAAATAATTAACCCCTAACCTTAACTTCTTAACCTCTAACCCTAAAAAAATAAAAAATAATAATAATAATACTAATAGTAATAATAATAACAATAATAATAACTAACTAAATCCCCTAACACAAATAAATAATAATTATAATTATTAGTATTATTATTAATGTATTTTTTGTTTGGGTGTAAATTATTTTATTATTATTATTATATTACTACTACTACTACTACTACTACTACTACTACTGCTACTACTACTACTACTTATTATTATTATTATTATTATTAAATGTATTATTATTTAATGAATAAATACACAAATAAATAGAACAAATCATAAATAAATACAGTAAATGAATACTATGTAATAACAAATATCCCCTAACCCTTAAAAATAAATAAATAAATAATAAAAAAAGCAATAATAAATAACTAAGCATCCTAACACAAAATAAATAAATAATAATAATAAATTAATAAATGCGTGTAAAATAAATGCACAAACAAATAAAAATAATCATAAATAAATACAATAAATTAATAATATGTAATAATAAATAAATAATTAACCCCTAACCTTAACTTCTTAACCTCTAACCCTAAAAAAAATAAAAAAATAATAATAATAATACTAATAGTAATAATAATAATAACAACAATAATAATAAATAACTAAATCCCCTAACACAAAATAAATAATAATTATAATTATTAGTATTATTATTAATGTATTTTTTGTTCGGGTGTAAATTATTTTATTATTATTATATTATTATTGACAATAATAAACACTTAAACCCAAACAAAAATGATATTATTATTATTAGTATTAATAATAATAATAATTATTATTATTATAACATTTATGACCCCCATTAGATCAGAGTCCCCTTTGATCACCCCCCCCCCCCCCCCCTTAGAGACCAACCATTAGATCATCACTCCGCACTGAAATCTCACTATACATACATTTTGTGATTAAATAAAATTTCTAATCATACGGAGTTAATCACAATTTCCAAATTATTTGCTGTGGAAAGCACCTCCCCCCCCCCCCATTACAGACTCCCATCAAACCAGAGTCCCCTTATATCAGTGCCCCAATTAAAGATTCTCCCCCCATAGATCAGAGTCCCCTTATATCAGCACCAACCTTAGAGATTCCCCCCGCCCTCCCCCCTTAGATCAGAGCCCCTTTATATCAGCACCCCCCTCCCCTCCCCCCCTTTAGACCCCTTTCACTCTGAAGGCCCTTTTCAGGCATTTTAGCACAAAAAATAGCGCCTGTAAAGTGCCTCTCAAGCCACTGTGAAAGTCTGAGTGCTCTCTCTCACACCAGGAAGGTGCGCTTGCAGGACCGAAAAAAAAAAGTCCTGCAAGCAGCGTCTTTGGTGCGGTGGAGGAGGGGTGCATTCACCCCTCCTCCACCGCCCCTGCCATTGAAATCAATGGGCAGCACTGCCGAATCGCCTGCAAATCGCTTTGGCAGTGGTGATTTGCGGGCGCTTTTAACCCTTTCCTCGGCCGCTAGCGGGGTTAATAGCACCCTGCTAGTGGCCGAAAAGCGCAGCTAAAGCGACGGTAAAACGCGCTGCTAAAACTAGCGGCGCTTTACCAATGACGGGGCCGAGCTAGCAGTGTGAAAGGGGTCTTAGAGATCGCCCCCTTTAGATCAGAGTCCCCTTATATCAGCACCCCCCTTAGAGATTCCCCCACCCCCTTAGATCAGTGCCCCCTGATATCAGCACCCCCACCCTTAGAAACCCCCCTTCTTAGATCAGAGCCCCCTTATATCAGCACCCCCACCCTTAGAAACCCCCCTTCTTAGATCAGAGCCCCCTTATATCAGCACCCCCACCCTTAGAAACCCCCCTGCTTAGATCAGAGTCCCCTTATATCAGCACCCCCCCCCCCTTAGAGACCCCCCCATTAGATCAGAGACCCCACCTTAGAACCAACAACTAGATCAGCACCCCTCTTAGAGACCCCCCATTAGATCAGAGTCCCCTTATATCACCCCCCCAGTCTTAGAGACCCCCCATTAGATCAGAGTCCCCTTATATCACCCCCCGCCTTAGGGACCCCCCCCCATTAGATCAAGATCCTCATATATCAGCATTCCCCCTTAGAACCCCCCCCCCTTGTCATATATAAAAATTGGGATATTTGTGACCCTTCTATGCCCACCACTAATTTCGGAGTTTTCAGTCTAGGAAGTAATAGTGGAATATTCCATCAGCTCATTAGGGGTGACAATGGGCCCTTCTGTTCACACGGAGTATTGTTCATCACCTTATGAGGTTCAGTTCCTTAGAAAGGTTTATTATTACATCACCGCTCTTCATTCCTGTGCTGTGTCTATGCCGGGATTAGACAAACCCTTGGCAGAGTGGATGGCGCTTCGCAGATATTGATATTGGCTGCCTGATTGGCGATTCTTCAGTGCAGGAATTTTCCTACAACACCCCCATTGTCCCCGTTCATCTCAGATCCAGTCCTTCCAGATATCTTGTCTTTTTCCAACGCTCCGAGCGAGGAGCTCTGCGTGTCATCCGCAGTTATTAACATTCATTTCACGCCAACATATTCTGTATGGGTGCCCAGTAGGGGAAGAGTCACCAAAGATCCCGCTGGCACCATCAGCCCTATACTGCTCTATACTGCTGCCATTGAAGCGTTACCGTCCCAGCGTCACATTCAGTGCCATTGAGGTTGCAGTACATTCGCCATTTATTTGCAAACAAAATAGAATACCCATTAAAAAAATAAAATAAAATACATTTTTTATATATATACACTGTTACCAAAAGTATTGGGACGCCTGCCTTTACACGCACATGAACTTTAATGACTTCCCAGTCTTAGTTTGTAGGGTTCAATATTGAGTTGGCTCCACCCTTTGCAGCTATAACAGCTTCAACTCTTCTGGGAAGGCTGACGTCTTAAGAGTTCCCTTCACTGGAACTGGAAGGGGGCCAAGCCCAACCCCTGAAAAACAGCCCCACACCATAATCCCCCCTCCACCAAATGATTTAGACCAGTGCACAAAGCAAGACATGGATGAGCGAGTTTGGGGTGGAGGAACTTGACTGGCCTGCACAGAGTCCTGACCTCATCCCGATAGAACACCTTTGGGATGAATTAGAGCGGAGACAGTGACCCAGACCTTCTCATCCAACATCAGTGCCTGACCTCACAAATGCAATTCTGGAAGAATGGTCAAACATTCCCATAGACACCCTCCTAAACCTTGTGGACGGCCTTCCCAGAAGAGATGAAGTTGTTATATAGTGCCTTGAAAAAGTATTCATAGCCCTTTGAAATTTTCCACATTTTGTCATGTTACAACCAAAAACATAAATGTATTTTATTGAGATTGTATGTGAGAGACCAACACAAACTGGCATATAACTGTAAAGTGAAAGGAAATTATAAATAGTTTTCAAATTTTTTTACAAATAAATATGTGAAAAGTGTGGGGGTACATTTGTATTCAGCCCCCCTTTACTCCGATACCCCCAACTAAAATCTAGTGGAACCGATTACCTTCAGAAGTCACATTGTAATGAAACGTCCCACACTCCACTTAAATGCTTTCCTCATATACCGCTTCCTTTCAGTCTGAATACAGATATCAGATCTTCCAACCGCTTGCAACCACAAACTAGGCAGTACTCGTTTTGGCTGCTGAACATGAACTGTTTTATTTGAACACAGGCACACAGAGATATTCAAACTTCTCATCAGTAGACTGTCCAATCAGCAGGGAGAGCTGTTGGAGGAATTCCCCTCTCCCTCCTCACAGCAAATACACATGCACATCCCATAATACTTTAAGGCAGACAGACACAATAGAACAATGGGACACAGCCACACCTAACAAACACATAACAACCCCCACCCCACCGCAAACCATCTAGCAATGGTCTCTGATGAACGGTGGACTTTATCTTCATATATTCTTGAGGTCAGGTATCTATTTACTTGGCATAACATCATCTTTTATATTTTTACCAAAACAATTGGGTTATCTATTGTGTTTTTTCAAAAAAGTTTTTTTTTCCAAACAGATTTCAACGACCGCTATTTTATTATCTAGGGCCTCTACTAAAAAAAAAAAAAAAAATGTTTGGGGGTTCTAAGTAATTTTCTAGCAAAAAAATAAAAATGCAGATTTTTACTTGTAAGCAACAAGTGTCAGAATAGGCGTGGTCTTCAAGTGGTTAAAGAGCTGATAGCGTGAAGGAAAAAAAAAAAAAAACGATAACTAGCATCTGTTTATTTCTGTGATCATCTGTCATTGGCTGACAGGTGATCACATGTTAAAGGGCCTGCTGTGATTGACCCTTTACCTGATCTATGATGAGCCGGGTCTCACGGACTCGGCGATCGCAGAGCGCGGCGTCCACGCTCCTCAGGGGGCGGCGCGCAGGAAGCCCGAGAACGTCCATGGATGCCCTTCCAGCAATTTAAGCCCACGCGGTTGCCCTCTTTCGGCTATAGCATGGGTGGCAAGTGTTTAAAGAGGAAGTAAACCCTGGTGGGTTTTACTTCCTTTTTGTTTCCCTGCAAAGGTAAAGCATAATGGGCTACTATACATCGCATAGTAGGCCATTATGTGTCACTTACCTGAAACTGAAGCCTGCGATTTCACCGCTGTCCCCACTAGCAGCGAGCGTCCATGTTCACCCCTCTTCCTTCCGAACTCCATCTCTGTGACTGGCCGGAGTCGCATGACGTCACTCCCGCGCGTGCGCGCCGTCAGTCACGGCATGACCAACTTTAGAAACGGCACGATCTGCCCTTTTTAAAGTGAGCATGCGCCGTAGTCATCGGCGCGCGGCTTTATTGTAAATATCTCCTAAACCGTGAAGGTTTAGGAGATATTTCCAGCACTTACAGGTAAGTCTTAATATAGGCTTACCTGTAGGTAAAAGTGGTTGTACAGGGCTGATTTTTGGACTTTCTGCTATCTACCCCTCCACAACCCTGGCATTGCAAAAAAAAAAAAAAAAAATCTAAACACCCTTTTTACTCACCTAAGCGGCAGTGATATGGCCTTCCAGTCTCATGTCTTCTGTCTGCCTGACATGAACGCTTCCTATTGGCGATCCAGCGGCGGGTAGTCCTCTCAGAATCCAGAAGAAGAGTCTATAGCAGCAACGTCGGGGGAAAAGGAACTGCTGAGGACCAACCAGAGCCGGCACGTTTTACAGCACAGGATTAGCACTTCCCCCAAACCTGGAAAACGGTGCTGGTGAGGGACCTGATTGGTGGTCTTAGGTGAGTATTTTTTCGCAATGTAAGGAAATGAAAACCTGCGGGGGGTTTTGGGCAGGGGCGGGAGGTAGGTATGGGAAGATGGGGTGGGGGTAGGGTTGCCACCTGTCCGGGATTTGAATCATGTGTCCGGGTTTTCAGGCAGACTGAAACCCGGACACATTATTCAGACCGGGCTGTGGCTCCCCAAGTAACCGAGATAGTCACTCACTAATCTGTTGCCATCTGTGAGCTGTGGGCAGCTGTCTGGGGGCAGGTTTGGCATCGCTGGGGGGGCAGGGTGATGATGTCAGCAAGAGCAATTTGGCCACGCCCACCGTTCGCTGTGGCACGCTATGCGCACCACATGACTAATCTCCTTGGGTCACACTAAGGTGCCCCAGGCCACTAAAGTGTTGGGGTTTGGCTTGATGAAAAGGTGGCAACCCTAGGTGTGGGGGGGTTGTAAATATTTGCCCTGAGATGGGGTTAAACCTCTTGCCAGCATTGCTTTGTTTTGCATCACATTCTGTAACTTTCCTTTCTACGTAAGAGGACTTTGGAATGTTTTCCTTGACTTTCTCTCCTCCGAGATGTTTTTCAAGAACCATTTCACACCGCATGACAACACCAGGGAACTGAACGAGGTCCATTGTGTGCAATGAAAGGTGAAGAAGATCGGAGCTTCCTGAGGATTATCTGTTATTATATTAGTTATTGTGCAAAGAGATGTTGAGAGGATAGAGCTGGACCCACCGTCCATCACTTCATAACACGGGGATGGAATTTTCCATTAGGATGATACGTGAATTAACAGAAAGAAACATTTAATGCCAATGGCTTTTTGTTGAATCTCATTTTGTATAATTATCTTTTGTTTCGATCGGTATTCTTCCTACTCTACAGTATAGCTGCTTAACCCCTTCAACACCGGCCACTTTCACCCCCCTTCCTGCCCAGGCCGATTTTCAGCTTTCAGCGCTCTCACACTTTTATATGACAATTGCGCAGTCATGCTACACTGTACACATATGACATTTTTATCATTTTTTTTTCACACAAATAGAACTTTATTTTGGTGGTATTTAATCACTGCTGTATTTTTTTTTTTGCAAAATAAACTGAAAAAGACAAAAAAAATGTTTTCTTCATTTAGGCCAAAATGTATTCTGCTACATTTCTTTGGCTAAAATAACCCAAATCAGTGTATATTATATTATTATATTATTATTATTATGTTTAGTCTATAGGAAAGTTATGGAGTCCACAAACCAGGGGTGGACTGACAACTCATGGGGCCCCCCGGGCAATAGGAGAAGATTATGGGGCCCCCCTGGGCAATAGGAGATTATGGGGGCCCCCGGGCAATAGGAGAAGATTATGGGCCCCCCTGGGCAATAGGAGATTATGGGGCCCCCCTGGGCAATAGGAGAAGATTATGGGCCCCCCTGGGCAATAGGAGATTATGGGGGCCCCCGGGCAATAGGAGAAGATTATGGGGCCCCCCTGGGCAATAGGAGATTATGGGGGCCCCCGGGCAATAGGAGAAGATTATGGGGCCCCCGGGCAATAGGAGATTATGGGGCCCCCGGGCAATAGGAGAAGATTATGGGGCCCCCGGGCAAGAGGAGATTATGGAGCCCCCGGGCAATAGGAGAAGATTATGGGGCCCCCGGGCAATAGGAGATTATGGGGCCCCCAGGCAATAGGAGATTATGGGGCCCCAGGCAATAGATTTTGGGGCCACACAATATACACACACACACACACACACACACATACAGTATACACACACAATATACGCACACAGAATACACATGGACACACTGAAAAGGTACTGGAGAGGCGGGGCAGCTATTGGGATTTTTTAAAAAAACATAGATTTTTACATACTGTCCCTGGTTTGATTGAGGCTGGCAACCCTGATGGGGCCCCTTAGTGGCATGGGGCCCTCGGGCGGTGCCCGAGTGCCCGAATGGTCAGTCCGCCCCTGCCACAAACTATGGGATATATTATCTGAAAATCGATCAATCCTGATGTACTGACGGCCGATGTCATTTCTTGAGGCACAAAATTGCCAGGACAGGACAAATACCCCCCCCCCCCCCCCCCAAATGCCCCTTCTTTGGAAAGTAGACAGTCCAAGGTATTTAGAGAGAGGTATGGCGAGTTTTTTGAAGTTGTAACTTTTTGTCACAATTTTTTTGAAAATGGAAAAGTTTTAAAAAAAATTGTTTTTTTCACAATTCTTTTTTTTTTAATTATTTTACATACTGTCACCCAGTGTTAATTTTGGTAGCAAATTTCGATTTAGTTTTAGTCTTAGGACTAAAATGGAATTTTAGTTTTAGTCCCATTTTAGTTTCCTGCAATTGTTTTAGTTTTAGTTATATTTAGTCGACTAAACCTCCAGTACATTTTAGTCGACTAGAATCATTTTAGTCAACTAACTGTTTAGTTAAATAATGCATTATTTAAGCATTTTCTAGAATTTAAAAACTCATTATATACTCCTGGAGTAAAAAAATCTATTATCATGTTATCATTTATTAAGGTTTGAACAAGCTCACAGATTCAAATTTAGCCACTCTGGATGGTCTAAGGAGGCCTGTAATGCTGCACAGTGCTCTGGATGGTGGTCCGGGGAGGCCTGTAATGATGCACAGTGCTCTGGAGTGTGGTCTGAGGAGGCCTGTAATGCTGCAGAGTGCTCTGGACGGTGGTCTGGGGAGGCCTGTAATGCTGCACAGTGCTCTGGATGGTGGTCTGGGGAGGCCTGTAATGCTGCACAGTGCTCTGGACGGTGGTCTGAGGAGGCCTGTAATGATGCACAGTGCTCTGGAGTGTGGTCTGAGGAGGCCTGTAATGCTGCAGAGTGCTCTGGACGGTGGTCTGGGGAGGCCTGTAATGCTGCACAGTACTCTGGACGGTGGTCTGGGGAGGCCTGTAATGCTGCACAGTGCTCTGGATGGTGGTCTGGGGAGGCCTGTAATGCTGCACAGTGCTCTGGATGGTGGTCTGGGGAGGCCTGTAATGCTGCACAGTGCTCTGGACGGTGGTCTGAGGAGGCCTGTAATGATGCACAGTGCTCTGGATGGTGGTCTGGGGAGGCCTGTAATGCTGCACAGTGCCCTGGATGGTGGTCTGGGGAGGCCTGTAATGCTGCACAGTGCTCTGGACGGTGGTCTGAGGAGGCCTGTAATGATGCACAGTGCTCTGGAGTGTGGTCTGAGGAGGCCTGTAATGCTGCAGAGTGCTCTGGACGGTGGTCTTGGGAGGCCTGTAGTGCTGCACAGTGCTCTGGACAGTGGTCTGAGAAGGCCTGTAATGCTGCACAGTGCTCTGGATGGTGGTCTGGGGAGGCATGTAATGCTGTGCAGTGCTCTGGAGGGTAGTCTGAAGAGGCCTGTAATGTTGCATATTGCTCTGGATGGTGGTCTGGGGAGGCCTGTAATGCTGTGCAGTGCTCTGGAGGGTGGTCTGAGGAGGCCTGTAATGCTGCAGAGTGCTCTGGACGGTGGTCTCAGGCAGGTCTGAGGGATGGCCTGTAGTGCACAGTGCCCTGGATGCCACTGCTCAGAGGAGGTCTGTAATGCACAGTTGCACAGTGTCCTCTGGACGGATGGTGGTCTGAGGGGAGACCTCAGGCCTGCTGTAATTGTGTAGCTGGAACGGTCGGTGAAGGGGAGATAAGAGAGCAAACAGGTGTGGCGGGGAGGAGAGACAGAAAAGACCAAAGCAAAGAGAATAGATGAGCCGCGGGACCAGAGCGGAGGGCAAAGATTGTCGGCGCAGAGAGTGAATGTCAGTACAACGGGAGCATAGAGACCCAGAAGCCATCAAATAGCGGAGAACTGACATGTCAGGGAGTGGAGGTTGCAGTGGCGCCCCCCCTCTGTGTGGCGCTAGGGGCACCTTTCCCCCCTGCCCCCCTCCCTAGTTTCGGCCCTGCTGGCAGTCGTCTCATCACGGAGCGCTTGCTTGCTGGGAGCGGATAGTGGAAATAGGCAGAGCACCATGAAAAGCCGGAAGTTAATTCACGAGGGTAAACGTCCCTGCCTCACATTTTCGTTCGTTAATGAGAAAGGATCTGATTTTCCCAATAGTTTTCGTCAGTGGATGAAAATGTGCTGTACTTTTCGTTTAGTTTTCATCACTGTAAAAATGCTGCTGACGAAATCTTTGACAAAAACGTTTTAGTTGACTAAATTAACACTGCTGTCACCGGTGCAGTAAAGCATCATCATGTAACTGGTGTGTTGGTGATAATAGACACTGACTGGTGACAGCATGGAAAAAAAAAAACTATTTAATTTTTTTTTTTACATTTATAAATATAATTTTTTTCTTTTTTATTACATTGTTTTTTTATCTTTACATACTGTGACCAGAAAAATATTAATATCGTAATACTTTACTACTCTAGGGAGGTGATCAGTGTTTTTTTGTTTTTTTACACACTATGATTGCTTATAACAGTGAATTCCACTGTTATAAGCAACCATTTTTTTTCTGAATGAAATCTATTAATTCCTGGCTGGGTTCCCACATCATGTTTGAGTGCCTACCTGGCTGTCATATGTAATAGTCTCTGCTCACCAGAGCGAGTTCCTGTCTCAAGTCTGCTGGGAGCTCTGACAAGCCTTGATTCTCAGGTGGAGTGCCCCTTTAACTTCGGCTGGATCCCCGTGCACAGTTCCTGTTCTTGACCTGATGTTCTGCCAGCCTGCCTGGGACTGCGTCACCTGCTGCAACCGCTCCTTTCACTCATGTTCCTCCTGTCCCTTGGTACCCTCTGTTCCATCCTCAGCGGGACCTGGGCTGGAAATACAAGAGAGGCCAACCTCATAATTTTCAGTGTCCGATTAGGTATGTGACACCAGTCCTCAGGAAGGATGTGCTGGAACTGGAGAGAGGCCAGAGAAGGGCAACAAAGCTAATAAGGGGGCTGGAGAAACTCAGTTATGGGGGGTGGAGGAATAAGTTATGCAGGATGGAGGACCTCAGTTATGAGGGATTGAGGACCTCAGTTATGGAGGATTCAGTTTTGCTGAACTGAGGATCTTAGTTATGAGGGATGGAGAACCTCAGTTATGAGGGATGGAGGACCTTAGTTATGCAGGATGGAGAACCTCAGTTATGCGGTATGGAGGACCTCAGTTATGCGGTATGGAGGACCTCAGTTATGCGGTATGGAGGACCTCAGTTATGCGGTATGGAGGACCTCAGTTATGCGGTATGGAGGACCTCAGTTATGCGGTATGGAGGACCTCAGTTTTGCGGGACGGAGGACCTCAGTTATGCGGAATAGAGGACCTCAGTTATGGAGGCTGGAGGACCTCAGTTATGAGGGATGGAGGACCTTAGTTATGCAGGCTGGAGGACCTCAGTTATGAGGGATTGAGGACCTCAGTTATGGAGGATTCAGTTTTGCTGGACTGAGGATCTTAGTTATGAGGGATGGAGAACCTCAGTTATGAGGGATGGAGGACCTAAGTTATGCAGGATGGAGGACCTCAGTTATGCGGTATGGAGGACTTCAGTTTTGCGGGACGAAGGACCTCAGTTATGCGGAATGGAGGACCTCAGTTATGGAGGCTGGAGGACCTCAGTTATGAGGAATGGCTACACACATTAAAACTTATTTTCCCTGGAGAAGAGACGTTTGGGAGGAGACATAATCACAATGTACAAATATCTCAAGTCACTTAAGAAGAGACATGGCCAATCAATGAAGTTGGACCAGAAAAGGTTAACCCTTAGACTCCATAGGGGGTTCTTTACAGTTAGATCATGTGGAACTCCCTTCCACAATTGGTGGGAATTGTCGAAAATTTCAGAAAACGTAGATGGGCATCTTAGCGAACACAATATACATGGATATGGGAAGTGGTAGAAACATAATACATACAGACACCCACACAGGTTGAACTGAATGGTCTGGTGCCCTTATTCAACCTTACGTACTATGTAACTAGAATTCCCATTAAGTAAACATCTACATCTACATAAACTTATCCACCTTACCAACCACTCAGTGTCTGCCAACCCTCTCCTCCAATCCCTACACTGGCTCCCAATCGTCCTGCGAATTACATTCAAAATACTAACCACAACATACAAAGCCATTCACAACTCTGCCCCAAGCTACATCACCAATCTTGTCTCCAAATATCACCCAAACTGTCCTCTCCGCTCTTCTCAAGACCTTCCACTCTCAAGCTACCTGGTCTCCTCCTCCCATGCTCATCTCCAGGATTTCTCCAGAGCCTCTCCCATCCTCTGGAACTCGTTACCTCAACCTGTCCGGCTATCCCCTACTCTTGCTACCTTCAGGCGATCCCTGAAAACTCATCTCTTCAGGCAAGCCTCTCACGTCTCCAACTAATCTCCTACCACTTCCATCAGCTCGTTCCCCACAGCTACAACCTTTTGTACCACCTGCCCCACCCTATTAGATTGTAAGCTCTTCTGAGCAGGGCCCTCTTAATCCTCTTGTATTTTAACTGTATTTTAAATGTATTGCCTCCCTTTTATATTGTAAAGCACTGCGTAAACTGTTGGCGCTAAATAAAAACCTGCATAATAATAAAAATGAACCATAATAAACCATAAATAGGCCCCTTTTTAATATATTTTCAACTTTTTAAGAAATGTCCTTTACAAAACAACGTTAAGCAATGGTATAAATTCTGTTCTGTATTTACATTTTTCATGGCACCGTGTATTTTGTTCTTGGAAGTGTTGCCGGGAATCCTTTTCGATGGACATCACAGATAGACCCGGTGCCACATATCCTCGGTTTGATATCCTTCACTCTGGACTCTGCAATTTGGCACACCATTGGAAGTGTTCTGAGTACAGGCACACTTTTGTTCTCATTTTTTATCAAGGTCATTAACCCCCTCCCCCCAGTCAGGTGATTCGGGTTTAGTGTCACTTGCGGTGGACGATTGCGAGTCCTCAGCCCCTTTCAGTCTTGAAGCAACGTGTCCATTTTGGGTGATCTCTATCAGTTCCTGATCTATTGGATAGGTTTGCTTTGCTTTGCAACACTGGCCGACTTTTTTACAGTTCTCCAGGAGATTAATACAAAGGTTGATGATCAAAGCCAACCATGCCAAGCCAAACAGGATCCACAGCGACACCACATTCTTGTACCAGTTGGGGTATTGCTTGTTGGGGTCTCTTCCTAAAAAAAAGAAAAAAAAGTAATTTTTTTTCCAGATGAGCATTTCAGTCAGCTAAGAGGCATTATCTTTGTTCTTCCTTTAAGAGAGAAGTCTCCAAACTGTGGCCCTTTGCTTGCCTGTATGTGGCCCTTGGGGCACTATTCCTCCAAACGACACCAATGACAGGCCACCATTCCTCCCACCAACACCATTTATGTGGTACTATTCCTCCCACTGATACCAACAATGGGGCACTATTCTTTCAACTGACACCAATAATGGGGCACCATTCCTACCACTGACACCAGCAATGGGGCACAATTCCTCCCTATAAAACCAATGATGGGACTTGGTTTACACCTAGTGGCCACTGACTCTTTGCTTAGAAAGTTTGGAGACCCCTGCTTTTAGGGGTTCTTATTGGTGAGAACTGGGATATTTTGGCCTGAGTGTCAAATACGGCTAACTGGCCTTATGTGTTGCACTTTCTTTACCATCAAGAACCCCCCCCCCCCCCAAAACCATGAAGGTGTGATGCAATGCTGCCATAATTGGTGGCCATTGTGAAAGGTGAGTAACCTCTTAACCGCTTCCAGTCTTGGCCTATTCTGACATTCCTCTCCTACATGTAAAAAAACATTTTTTTTTTTTTTTTTGCTAGAAACTTACTTAGAACCCCAAAACATTATATATTTTTAAGCAGAGGCCCTAGAGAATAAAATGGTGCGTGTTGCATATTTTTATGTCAAACGATATTTGCCCAGCGGTTTTTCAAACTTAATTTTTTTGCAAAACGTACACTTTGATGAATTTTAATGCACAAAAAACATAATGCCCGATTTTTTGGGTAAAATATTAAAGATGATGTTACGCTGAGTAAATAGATACCAAACATGCCATGCTTTCGAATTGCATCCGCCCGTGGAACGGCACC
This sequence comes from Aquarana catesbeiana, assembly GCF_042186555.1. Taxonomy (NCBI): domain Eukaryota; kingdom Metazoa; phylum Chordata; class Amphibia; order Anura; family Ranidae; genus Aquarana; species Aquarana catesbeiana. The sequence goes on along the minus strand of NC_133327.1, from coordinate 684,773,966 downwards.
AAACTTCGATACCTAAAAATCTCCATAGGTGACACTTTATAAAAACTTTACAGGTTACCAGTTAAGGGTTACACAGGAGGTCTAGCGCTAGAATTATTGCTCTCGCCTTGACATTTGTGGCGATACCTCACATGTGTGGTGCGATCATTGTTTACTTATGCGTGCAGGACTGGTGTGTGCATACGCATTTCTGCCCCAGCGGACGGGGGCAATTAAATTTTTTTTTCTAATTTTATTGTTTATTTACTTGAACAAACATTTTTTTACCTTGTTTCTTAATTTTTTTTTATCAACTTTATTGTTGTCACAAGGGATGAACAACATCCTATGTGATAGCATGGCCAGTGACAGGTCCTCTTTATGGAGAGATCTGGGGTCTATTAGAACCCAGATCTGTCCTCTCTTGCCTTCAATGCAGCCATTCAGACACAGATCAGTCTGATCAGCTGCTTCACCGGCCGGTAATCAGCCAGGCAAACGCAAAGCTGAAACCGGAAGTGATGAAATCTTTTGTCACTTCCGTTTTTCTGCCATCACACGATGGGAGGAACAACTTCAGTTCGTCTCACTGCACGCCCAGACCCTGATGCTGCCGGTCAAATCCTTAAAAGGTGGCGGTGGGGCGGCCGGAGGGGGGAGGGACCCCCTTTCCGCCAAGCGTAAAAGTAATCCAGCAGCTCTTTAGCTACTCTGCTTACTTTTACCGGCTTCAGGTACGTCGTTGGACGGGAGGCTGCTAAAGAATATGGACCTTCGTTTATATGCGCTTATTATGCTAAAAGTGAGATGTTTATACTTTCCGTAAACTCCATTTCTTGAAGAACATTGAGGGACACGGGAACTCAATGACTGTTGGGTTACTCTGCCACCTACAGGAGGATTTGGACACTGACAAATGAAAAAATAGGTAAGCAATGTGAGCAAGAGTAACCATCAACCCCAAGGGAAGAAGCCTAATGTTCAGTCTAGGAAGCCTCATCTCTCATTGGAGGTCAAGAAGGGTTTTATTTAATTAGTTTAAAACTCCAAAGCCAAAGTCAAGCCTTGAAATTAATTCGCTGGCAAACCCTGCACCTCCAAGTTCCACAAGCCTTTCTCGGCATGAAGGGGTGCCCCTACTTTCCAAAGTGGAGGGGGGGGGGTACTTGTAGACTTTTGGTCAGCGGGCATATTTGATGCTTGAGTGAGGAAAGGTGGTTTCCAGAGGCTACAAGCTAGAGTCCAACTCTCAGCCCCCTGCTTGGTTCATATCTTTGATCCTGCCTGTGTCGCTGCAAAGATTAGGAGACTTCTATACCATAGTGAGGGGTCTTGTAGTGTAAGGGGTGATGTTTACTGGGCCTGGCCACGCAGAGTTGTCCCAACACCCAGAGGTAATCAAGGACCTGTGTCCCAGGTAAAGGACACCATATGTAGTGGCAGATTCAACAACAAAATGGACAGATTTGTCTCCATGTACAGATGGTGGAGGCAGTGCATGCTCTAGGACAGTGATGGTGAACCTTGGCACCCCAGATGTTTTCAAACTACATTCCCCATGATGTTCAACTACACTGCAGAGTGCATGAGCATCATGGGGAATGTAGTTCCAAAACATCTGGGGTGCCAAGGTTCGCCATCACTGCTCTAGAATGTGTTCCCTGATCTACGCCCTAAAACTCCTTATTTGTCTGCTCTACAGGATCAAGATGGAAGGCGTTCCAGTGATTCTAACAGTGCCAGATTCAATCGGGGTGCGGTACTCCAACTTGATCGGACTCCTATTCGTTCCTTAAACACAGATGCATTCTCTACAGCATGGGGTCTCCAAACGTTCTAAACAAAGGGTCACTGTCTTTTAGACTTTAGGGGGGCCGGACTGTGCTTAGTGGGGAAAGAAAATGTCCTGGCGTAAGTGGGAGTAAACAAACCCCCATCATTGGTATTGGGGGGTATAATAGTGCCCCATCATTGGTATCAATAGTAGAAGTAGTGCCCCATCATCAATGTCAGTGGGGGGAATAGTACCCCATCATTGGTGTCAGTGGAAGGAATAGTGCCCCATCATTGGTGTCAGTGGGAGGAATAGTGCCCCATCACTGGTGTCAGTGGGAGGAATAGCACCCCATCATCAGTATCAATGGGAGGAATAGTGTCCAATCATTGGTATCAGTGAGAGGAATAGTGCTCCGTCATCAATGGTGTCAGTGAATAGACTAATGCCCCATCAATGGTGTCAGTGAGAGGATTAATGCCCCATCATTGGTATCAATGAGAGGAATAGTGCCCCATCATTGGTATCAATGAGAAGAATAGTGCCCCAATATTGGTGTCAGTGGGAGGAATAGTTCCCCATCAATGGTGTCAGTGAGAGGACTAATGCCCCATCATTGGTGTCAGTGAGAGGACTAATGCCCCATCAATTATGTCAGTGAGAGGACTAGTGCCCCATTGTTGGTGTCAGGAACTATGCCCCACTGTTGTTGACAGTGGGGGGGGGGGATTCCCTACTGGCCGCATAAAAGCAGGCAAAGGGCCGCATCTAGCCCCCAGGCCACAGTTTGGATACCACTGCTCTACAGAGGTGATCAAGGCCTTGTTAAGTTGGGAAACTGCTGGATCCACAGTGTCGGGGCATGCCATAGCGCAGAGGTGTGGGGGTACCTGCTCTTAGAACCGGCACTTCCGCCAGTACTGTATCTTGCATGGGCATAATCAGATGCAAAGAATTGCACGCAGATGTATTGTTTGCCCGCTAACTGCAGAATGCTGAAATGCAGAGGTGGTCAGAGACAGAAGACTTGTTCTCCGGAGCTGTGACGCGAATAGGCCCACCATGTGACCAAGAAGTGAGTCCTCTTCTGAGGAAACAAGACGGGGAGCGTGTTCCCCTTGGGGGTATCTCAGAGAAGGAAATGCTGAGAGACTTTGTGATGTTGCTACTAAGTAATGTGTGCACCAACTGGAGACTCCCAAAGACCTATACTGGGATAATGTTGAAACCTATAATATCTCTTCTACAATAAAAGCTTCTAACCTTCCTGTTGGCAAACTTCTTTAGATGCCTCGTTTTTAGGATTAATTACCTCCCACACACATCCCAGGATGGTCAATCAAGATGGCCGAAGATGTGGAACCCAGAAGGAGACCAGGCAATGGTGTTGGCAAGAAACCTCGTGGGCGTTGCATCAATAGAGGAGAGGTCTATCAGGCTTAAGTTCTGCTTCAAGGGCTAAAAAATGCTCCCATATCCCAAATGCCACCAAAACCACGGCCACACCTCGCACCCCCATTACCAGTGTTGTTGGATCATAAATACAAACACCTTGTTTTCTGTACTTACCAATGACGTAGTCTCCAAAGCCAATGGTGCTGAGTGTGATGAAGGAGTAGTAGAACCCCTCCTCGTATGTCCAGCCTTCCACCCACTGGAAGAGAATAGGGGGGAGCAGGAAGAAGAGGAGGAGACCAGCAAACAACGCACATGAGCTGGAGAAGAGCTTCACCATTTTCTGTAAGACACAACCAGAGATCTCGGTGTTAAGGTGGGATGTCTCAGAACTGGGAGAGAAACTTTAAGGCTCATTCACGCCATGAAGCCCATTATAACGCTTGGCAATGCTCTGTAGGTGTGTGTTGTGGTGTGTTGCAAATGTAAAGGTAATTGGGCCCCAACACACATCTACAGTGCGCTGCAGCACATCCCTCCCCCCATATGCTCTGTACTGTACTTCACCTAAAAAAAAAAGTGCAGAGACGAGGGACCCAAGAAGAAGAGGATCTCTGCTGCTCTGTGCAAAACCATTACACGGAGCAGGCACGTATAACATGATTGTTTTTTTTTAACCACTTGCCGACTGGCTCACGCCAATATACTTTAAGTGGCATGGGTGCGCAAAACGTACCCGCACTTCACTGTGTCATTGGTGGCTAGCGTGCGCGCAGGAGCGTGCCCGCGGGTCCTGCGGACTCGATGTCCACCGGTGGCCCGCGATCGTGACAAAGAGAGGCAGGACGGGGAGATGCCTATGTAAACAAGGCATTTCCCTGTTCTGCCTAGCAACATGACAGGGATCTACTGCACCCAGTGATCTCTGTCATGTTGCAGTGAGCCCATCCCCCCTACAGTTAGAACATGCCCAGGGAACACACTGAACCCCTTGATCCCCCCCTAGTGTTTAACCCCTTCCCTGCAAGTGTCATTTACACAGTAATCAGTGCATTTTTATAGCACCGATCGCTATATAAATGACAATGGTCCCAAAATAGTGTCAAAAGTGTCCGATCTGTCTGCCGCAATGTCGCAGTCACGATAAAAATCGCAGATCGCCGCCATTACTAATAAAAAAAATAATTAATAATAAAAATGCCATAAAACTATCCTCTATTTTGTAGACGCGATAACTTTTGTGCAAACCAATCAATATACGCTTATTGCGATTTTTTTTTTTTTTACCAAAAATATGTAGAAGAATACATATCGGCCTAAACTGAGGAAGAAATTTGTTTTTTTATATTTTGGGGGGGGATATTTATTATAGCAAAATATTGTGTTTTTTTTTTCAAAATTGTCGCTCTTTTTTTGTTTATAGCACAAAAAATAAAAACCGCAGAGGTGATCAAATACCACCAAAAGAAAGCTCTGTTTGTGGGAAAAAAAGGACGTCAATTTTGTTAGGGTACAGCGTCACACGACCGCGCAACTGTCAGTTAACGCGACGCAGTGTCGAATCGCTAAAAAGGGCCCGGTCAGGAAGGGAGTAAATCCTTCCGGGGCTGAAGTGGTTAAAGAAAAAAAAAACTAGACTTTAGTATTACTTGAAGGTTTGAACATGCACTGCAGACACAGATTTAGTCATTGTGATACATAACCAGTGTTTATTTTTACATCAGATTTTGATGTAGTTTTAGTCATAGTATTTTGACTAAAATGCCATTTTAGTTTTAGTCTTATTTTAGTCATCTGAATTATTTTAGTTTTAGTCATATTTTAGTCGTTAGAAAAGTTAAGTTACTTTTTCTTATCAATTGATATAGTGAATTTTGCAGCTCTCTTTATACCATCTGACTTTTTACTAACTTTATCCAACTTTCTCTCCCAGCTGTCCCTCCATTCAGAGCTTCTTTAACCATTTTGTCAAAAACATAAGAAAAAAACTGTGCTCAAACCATATATGTACAAACAAACATCAGAGCAGCAACTCTTCTGTGAAATATGGCACAACCCTAAAGCAAATGTTCAAATAAGTGCCCCCCGGATGACGTCAGCCTATGACGAAACACATAGGGTGGAGCAACGTGCTGACGACACCTCAACTTTCGAGTCCCGGAAGGACAGGCGCTGCTATTACGGCCGGCCAGCTTATCTTGTTCTAAGGCGCATAGACAATTCGTTTGATGTAAGTGCAATACTTTGTGTACTCTAATAGAAGTTCTAAGAATTTTATGCTATGGTGAGCCTTTTATATTTTGGGAACCTTATCACTTCCCAGATTGGTGGTCCATAAGTCCACAAGGGAGTCCTCCAGAGGATGTAAAGGCCCTGGCTGGGTTTGAAGCCACAAGCGTCACTGACCTTCTGTGGTGGGAGGCCTGTGCAAGCTGGTAAGCGAGCACTTTATCTATGGTGGAGGTGTCATCTGAAGTATCACATGCTATATGGTGGCGGAAGGTGGGGATATCTCTAAAGGAATACATGCCTCACATTTGAATTTATTTGATCGCTGGTGTTTGGAGCATTCCGTTTTTTTTTTAACTAACAAAGGCACATCCCTCCTGGTCGGTTGGTCAGTCACCATCCCCAAACTTACCCCATCTAGGTAGCAAGCAGCGCTTCCTCCATGTGGCTAGCGGGGGCTTCACCCTGCGTCTCCTCCTCCTTGACTTCATGGCAGCTTTCGCTGCGTCTCCTCCCTCCTCCTCCTTGGCAGCCAATAGGATCGCTTCTCCTCTCGGCCAATCGGGTGACGGGTCTCAGGACCCACTTCCGGGAGTAGAATCAGGAAGACAATAGCGAATATTAATTTGCTATTGTCACACAACTGGATGGGCTCAGGGCGCAGTGCTCTGTGCCCCCAAGTCCACCCTTTTTTTAAGTCAATCATGTGCTTCTAAAAAAACCCCAAAACATTGGAATCCATGCGTCCGGCACCCTGCATGTAGATTAGGGACCGGGTGCGTGGATTAGGGGGGGTGACGCCCCTGCGCCCTGTATGGACGGGCCACCACTGACCAGACCCTTATCTGAGCATGCAGCTTGGCAGGCCAGAAAAAAAATCCTGACGCCCTACGAACACGGTTGGATACCGAATGACAGCCACTTCTCCTCTACTGGTAAGTAAACATGGGGGCATGGTCTACCGGTGACATCACAGTGTGACCACCCCCCCCATGACCTCACTTAGAGACCCCCTGCATGCTGATTTTGTTGTTTCAATAACATTTTGGATTTGTAACTCATGTAATTCAGTCTTTCTAAACCTTTTCAACACAGAGGAACCCTTGAAATAACTTTCCGGTCTCACGGAACCCTCTGCTAATAAAGATTATATCTACAACTCATGATACATCAGTGTGATGGTCAGAGGGAAGAATGCTCCTTACATTTAGGTTGATTGGGAAGAATTACCCCCTTACAGATAGCTAAAAAGATTAATGACAGGGAAACTTATCTGAGAGGCAGACATTTCTCATTGCTCAAGAAGCCCCCCAGCAACCTCTGGAGGAACTCTAGAATTCCATGGAACCCTGGCTGGGAAACCCTGATGTAATTCATGGATCGTGGTTCCTGGGTTTCAAGAATGGTTGGATAACAAATATGCCCATACCCAGGACAATCTGAGACCTACAATTTGCTGGAAAAGCCATCTAGCATAGATACGGCACCAGACTCTCTCACCTTGCGTTGGATCTTTGTCCCCAGGAAGTTGGCATATCTCTGGACCAGATAGAGCATCTTCTGGCCGATACGGTTCAGCAGGATCACATTCAGCGGAATGCCAAATAGCGCAAAGAAGACGCAGAAGATGCGACCTCCGACCGTGTTGGGACTCAGATTCCCGTAACCTACCAAGAGGAGGAAAAAGAAAAAAACACAGTGTTAGACCGTCCACCAAGTAAAGCTTTATAAAGAGAACAGAGATGACTTTGAGTCCCTCAGAACTTCCACCTCAGATAGGATCCCCACCGCAGATCTGATTACACCACATCCAATTAATGAAAGCGATGTCTATGCATGGGGTTTCAGGGTTTTTTTTTTTTAACCACCCAACCCCCAACAAAACTGTTTTTCTTTTAGTTATGGAAGAAAGAAGACTTTTACGGCTCTATGTGACCAATTGAGGACAGAAAGTGTCAGATTTAGGGAAAAATTTGAATGGCTGTAGATGTTCTGGCTTCCTTTAGTCTGTCTTTGGAAGGTAGCAATATGGGTAGGTGACAATGACAAGAAAATATCAGCAACATCCCTGTAAATAGATAGGACAAGGGAAACTTTTTGGTGGGATTTTTAGGGGTGCCGGCAGAGAAAAAAGAAAAAAAGTAATTTCACCCCTAAAAATCCCGCCAAAGAATTTCCCTTGTCCTATTTAGTCTGTCTTTGTGCCAATGGAAATGCCTAAATACCTTTTTTATCCCAGACATTTTTATGCACTTTTTTATTATTATTATTCTTCAAAGAGCTCTTAAAGCAGAGTTCCCCACAAAAATGGAACTTCCGCTTTAAGGGAGGTGACCCCCTGACATGCCACGTTTGGCATGTCATTTTTTTTGGGGGGGGGGGCGGGTACCCTCTTTTTAGACGGTCCCAGCTCCCACTTACTCCCGGCGCACCGCGGCACTGGAAGGGAGATCACCTCTCCCCCCTCCCTCTCTGGAACACGTCACAAGTCCCAGATGATTGCCCGGCCAGTCACGGCACACGGCGTGGCTCGCGCATGCGCAGTGGGTGCCCAGCTGTGAAGCCACAGCTAGATGCCCACAGTTACAATGCCGGCGCCGCATAGAGGAGGGGGAAACGAGCAAGGCTTTGTTCACCCGCATCGCTGGACCCTGGGACAGGTAAGTGTCCGATTATTAAAAGTCAGCAGCTGCAGTATTTGTAGCTGCTGACTTTTAATTTTTTTTTTAAGCAGAACTCCGCTTTAAAGTGATACTAAACAGAGAAGTGTTAGTTGCCATAATTCGTACACATAAATCATATATATCATGCCAATGGATTTTGTTTTTGCTTTTTTAAATCCTCTAAGTTCATTATTCCTATAGTAATAAAAATAATATTGTAAAAATAATAATAAAAATAAAAAAAACCCTACTGATACCACTCCTTGCTCTAATGACTCCGTCCACTGCTCTGCTGATATCTGGGGTGCACACACACCAATCAGCCACCGAATCATCGTGTATTCTCTGCAGATCCAATATGTGAATGGTGACAATACCACATTATGGCCACTAGATGGCGATGGCTAACATACAAAATAAGTTTGCGTCTCAGCTCCCTCTTGTGGCCCCAATGCACTATTTTCTCCAATATTTCATCTGAAGACAATATCTTTGAGAACATTCCATTTTTGCCCCTAGACAATTTATTTTAGAAATGCACTTCTAAAGGTTCTGATAGAAGAAATAATGCTGGTCACAGGAACTTACCGATGGTGGTTATGGCCGTTACCGAGAAGAAGAAGGAGCCGCTGAAGTCCCAGGTCTCCTGACCGCTATCATTACCCAATAAATTGATGCCATTCTTGTATGCGTTGATAATACCCTGCAAAACAGAATCTTCTGGTTACTACCCTCATCGGGATACTGAAAATCCATCTTCTTCCCAGATATGGGATGGGGCGGCCAACAATGCATTGCCCATTTCCACACAACGACTTATGTATCTGAGGACACCGGGCATGCGTAGTCCATCGAATCCTTCTTCCCCACCGCCACCCGCGCTCCCCTCCACCCGCTTCTTGTAAATTCCCAGCTATTAAAATGAAAGCCAGGAAATGCTTTGTACATAGCACTAGAAGTTGTTGCTGTCACAAAAAGGCTGTTTACAAACATTGTTCCGATAGGAGATAGAGAGATACAAAGTATCATTGTCTATAAACATTGTTCAGACAGGAGATAGAGAGATACAAAGTATCATTGTCTATAAACATTGTTCAGACAGGAGATAGAGAGATACAAAGTATCATTGTCTATAAACATTGTTCAGACAGGAGATAGAGAGATACAAAGTATCATTGTCTATAAACATTGTTCAGACGGGAGATAGAGAGATACAAAGTAACATTGTCTATAAACATTGTTCAGACGGGAGATATAGAGAAACAAAGTAACATTGTTTATAAGCATTGTTCAGACAGGAGATAGAGAGATACAAAGTATCATTGTCTATAAACATTGTTCAGACAGGAGATAGAGAGATACAAAGTAACATTGTCTATAAACATTGTTCAGACAGGAGATAGAGAGATACAAAGTAACATTGTCTATAAACATTGTTCAGATGGGAGATATAGAGAAACAAAGTAACATTGTTTATAAGTATTGTTCAGACAGGAGATAGAGAGATACAAAGTAACATTGTTTATAAACATTGTTTAGACAGGAGATAGAGATACAAAGTAATATTGTTTGTTTTGTATTTAATCTGTTTCATTCATATGCAGGATTAGAGATACAAGATACAAAGTAACATTGTTTATAAAAATTGTTCAGACAAGAGATAGAGAGATACAAAGTAACATTGTTTATTAACATTGATCAGACAGGAGAGTAGAGAGATACAAAGTAACATTGTTTGTAAACATTGTTCAGACAGGAGATAGAGAGATACAAGGTAACATTGTTTACATTGTGTTGTATGGGGCATAAGTGTTCTCCCTAGCCCCCCCCCCCTCCCCAATCAATTACCTGGGTCCTATCAGTGACCCCGCACTGTCCCGGCATCAGGTCTTCTCCCTTCACTTCCTCTTCTCACAGGAGATTCAGGCAACAACGGGAATCAGTCATATCCTGTGAGAAGGGAGTGGGAGCGTGGTAGAGCTGTGCTCTGTCCGTCTATAGACGCACACAGTCTGGCTCGGGAGCATGCCCACATGTTCACTCAGCACACAGCTTGCTGGAAGGGCACCAGTGGGGGACTCCAGAAAAGGAGGATCAGGACTGTTCTGTACAATATCATTGCACAGAGCACGTATATATAACACATTTTTTTTTTTACAAACATTTTACAACCCAACAAATACAAAAAAAAGGTTTCAAATTTGTCTCTATTTAACCACTTATTAAAGTGGAGTTCCGCTTACAAAAAAAAAAAAAGTCAGCAGCTACAAATACTGTAGCTGCTGACTTTTAATAATCGGACACTTACCTGTCCCAGGGTCCAGTGATGCGGGGGATCGAAGCCCCACTCATCTCCTCCCTCCACTTGGCGGCGCCAGCATTGTTACTGTGGGCGCCCGGCTGTGGCTTCACAGCTGGGCACCCACTGCGCATGCGCGAACCGCGGCGCGTGCCATGACTGGCCACTCAATCATCTGGGACCTGTGACGTCACAGGTCCCAGATGACTGCCGAGAGGGAGGGGGGAGAGGTGATCTCCCTTCCGGCGCTGAGGGAAGTGACGTCAGGAGCCAAGGCGCCGAAGGAGGCAGATTACAAGGGACCCCCTAGCAACAGGCATTAAAGAGGTGAGTAAAAAAAAAAATCTCCATTTTTTTTTTTCATGCACATTAATGATTTTTTTTTTGGTTTTTTTTTTTTTTGGGTGGAACTTCACTTTAACCTTTAGTTTCTTTGCCCCAGTTGAAGACCTCCTAGTGTCGAAACGCGTCGGTCCAGCATTACCTGTACCCCACATTGCTTTTATCCCTTTATTGTTTTGTGATCACTTTTATCGCTTTGCGATTTGATATTACCAATAAACCATTCGATTTGACCTGCACCATTTGGAGTTCTTCTTCCTTCTCCTTTCTCTACGTGTTCGTCCTTTGGAGCGTATGAAGAGGTGGGTCCCGAGACCACCGTCAGGACCGCCGAGCACCTTTGAAGTCTACGGACCGCGAGTCGGGGACACCACACCAGGACCCGTCTGACCTCCACACCTGCTCCATATATCATATGATCTAAAGCCTGTATGACCCTTCTGTCAGATGACATCTAGGGTCCACCACAGCTGGTAAGAGTACCCAATTTTTCTCCAATTTCGTTTACCGGAAAGTAACTACAGACAAGCAGTCTACTGCCCCCACGTGACGGAAGACATCCTCACAGGAGGGATTCACCTTGTCACAATATTGTGGACCTTATTATTTATGCTACACAGACTTTACTTATTGTCTAGCTCACTTTTTTGTTTTTAGTTTTCTTATTTATTTCGTTGTGGTACACTCACTCATTATTGTGTCACAGCTGTACCACATCCAAGATACACACTCACAGAGTTTTAGGTAGCACCATGTTGTCATTTTATATTTAGTTTGAACCTTTAGTTTGGCCTAATCAGCCTCAATTAACTCCTTCTTCTCCTTCTGGCTATAACTATTATTTTACTGCTGATTGTTTTGGTTTATTTCTATTTTTTTTTAACAATTAATATTTCCATTTTTTGTTTTTTCATTCTGTTTGTTAATATGTTAGTGTCATATAAAAAAAAAAAAACGCGCAAAATTGAAAAAAAAAAAAATCTTCATGTCATTATAAGTAAATAACTTTGTAATGCTTTGTACCAAAATCAGAATTTTATTGTCATTTTAAAACAGATTACTGAATAAATGTTTATTTTTATTTACTGTAACATTATTATTATTTTACACTAACACTGGTTAGAAAAAAAAAAGGTGTTTTTTTTTTTTTTATTATGTTTTGTTACACTTTTTGTCCAGGGATTGCAAATCATTGTTGGGAGATTGTATAACAAAAAAGAAAGCCTCGTTTGTTGTCAGCACAATACTGCATGTACATTGTTATTTTTAACTACTTGACCTCCGGGAAGTTTTTACCCCCTTCATTAACAGAAAATAAGTGGGTAAAGCAAAGTGATATATAACATTATACACACCTGGGGGGGGCTGTTTTCTGTCCTATACAAGTATACAGTAGTACCTCGGATTACGAGCATAATTCAATCCAGAAGAATGCTTGTAATCCAAAGCACTCGTATATCAAAGCGAGTTTCCCCATAGGAATCAATGGAAACTGAGATAATTTGTTCCAGTGTCACTGCTAGTGTATGCAGTGCCGCATGTGGCCAAAGGGGGGGGGGGGTGCTGGAGACACTTGAAGACACTGGGAGACACTCTGGAACGGAGTGATTCCGAGCGGCTCCAAGTGTCACCGGCGCCCCCCTGCACCTCCTCTGGCCAAATGCAGTACTGCACACCCCAGAGGCTTGAATCCTGCTTGTCTTGCGAGACAACGCTCGCAAACCGAGTCAGGATTTTTAAAAAATAATAGCTTGTATTGCGAAACACTCGTAAACCATGTTACTCTCAATCTGAGGTCATACCTACAGTGCATCCGGAAAGTATTCACAGCACTTCACTTTTTCCACATTTTGTTATGTTACAGCCTTATTCCATAATGGATTAAATTCATTATTTTCCTCAAAATTCTACAAACAATACCCCATAATGACAACGTGAAAGACGTTTGTTTTAAATCTTTGCAAATTTATTAAAAATGAAAAGAGAAACAAATCCCATGTACATAAGTATCACAGGCTCCTCCCATGTACATAAGTATCACAGGCTCCTCCCATGTACATAAGTATCACAGGCTCCTCTCATGTACATAAATAACACAAGCTCCTCCCATGTATATAAGTATCACAGACTCCTCCCATGTACATAAGTATCACAGGCTCCTCCCATGTACATAAGTATCACAGACTCCTCCCATGTACATAAGTATCACAGGCTCCTCCCATGTACATAAGTATCACAGGCTCCTCCCATGTACATAAGTATCACAGACTCCTCCCATGTACAAAGGTATCACAGGCTCCTCCCATGTACATAAGTATCACAGACTCCTCCCATGTACATAAGTATCACAGACTCCTCCCATGTACATAAGTATCACAGGCTCCTCCCATGTACATAAGTATCACAGACTCCTCCCATGTACATAAGTATCACAGACTCCTCCCATGTACATAAGTATCACAGGCTCCTCCCATGTACATAAGTATCACAGACTCCTCCCATGTACATAAGTATCACAGGCTCCTCCCATGTACATAAGTATCACAGACTCCTCCCATGTACATAAGTATCACAGGCTCCTCCCATGTACATAAGTATCACAGCCTTTGCCATGACACTCAAAATTAAGCTCAGGTGCCTCCTGTGATCATCCTTGAGATGTTTCTACAACTTGATTGGGGTCCACCTGTGGTAAATTCAGTTGGTTGGACACGATTTGGAAAGGCACACACCTGTCTATAGAAGGTCCCACAGATAACGGTGCATGTCAGAGCACAAACCAAGCCATGAAGTCCAAGGAATTGTCTGTAGACCTCTGACCTCAGGATTGTATAGAGACATAGATCGGGGGAAGGGTACATAAACATTTCTGCAGCATTGAAGGTCCCAATGAGCACAGTGGCCTCCATCATACATAAATGGAAGAAGTTTGGAACCACCAGGACTCTTCCTAGAGTGGCCAAACTGAGCGATCGGGGGAGAAGGCCCTTAGTCAGCGAAGTGACCAAGAACCCGATGGTCACTCTGATGGAGCTTCAGCGTTTCTCTGTGGAGAGAGGAGAACCTTCCAGAAGAACAACCATCTCTGCAGCACTCCACCAATTAGGCCTGTATGATAGAGTGACCAGATGGAAGACACTCCTCAGTAAAAGACACATGACAGCCTGCCTGGAGTTTGCCAAAAGGCACCTGAAGGACTCTCAGATCACGAGAAACAAAATTCTCTGGTCTGATGAAACGAAGATTGAACTCTTTGGCCTGAATGGCAAGTGTCATGTCTGGAGGAAACCAGGCACCACTCATCACCTGGTCAACACCATCCCCACAGTGAAGCATGGTGGCGGAAGCATCATGCTATGGGGATGTTTTTCAGTGGCAGGAACTGGGAGACTAGTCAGGATCGAGGGAAAGATGAATGCAGCAATGCACAGATACATCTTTGATGAAAACCTGCTCCAGAGCACTCTGGACCTCAGACTGGGGCGAAGGTTCATCTTCCAACAGGACAACCACCCTAAGCACACAGCCAAGATAACAAAGGAGCGGCTACGGGACGACTCTGTGAATGTCTTTGAGTGGCCCAGCCAGAGCTCAGACTTGAACCCGATGGAACATCTCTGAAGAGATCTGAAAATGTCTGTGCGCCGACGCTCCCCATCCAACCTGATGGAGCTTGAGAGGTCCTGCAAAGAAGAATGGGAGAAACTGCCCAAAAATAGGTGTGCCAAGCTTGTAGAATCATACTCAACAAGACTTGAGCAAAGGCTGTGATACTTATGTACATGGGAGGAGCCTGTGATACTTATGTACATGGGAGGAGTCTGTGATACTTATGTACATGGGAGGAGTCTGTGATACTTATGTACATGGGAGGAGTCTGTGATACTTATGTACATGGGAGGAGCCTGTGATATTTGTGTACATGGGAGGAGTCTGTGATACTTATGTACATGGGAGGAGTCTGTGATACTTATGTACATGGGAGGAGCCTGTGATACTTATGTACATGGGTGGAGTCTGTGATACTTATGTACATGGGAGGAGTCTGTGATACTTATGTACATGGGAGGAGCCTGTGATACCTATGTACATGGGAAGAGCCTGTGATACTTATGTACATGGGAGGTGCCTGTGATACTTATGTACATGGGAGGAGCCTGTGATACCTATGTACATGGAAGGAGTCTGTGATACTTATGTACATGGGAGGAGCCTGTGATACTTATGTACATGGAAGGAGTCTGTGATACTTATGTACATGGGAGGAGCCTGTGATACTTATGTACATGGGAGGAGCCTGTGATACTTATGTACATGGAAGGAGTCTGTGATACTTATGTACATGGGAGGAGCCTGTGATACTTATGTACACGGGAGGAGCCTGTGATACTTATGTACATGGGAAGAGCCTGTGATACTTATGTACATGGGAGGAGCCTTTGATACTTATGTACATGGGAAGAGCCTGTGATACTTATGTACATGGGAGGAGCCTTTGATACTTATGTACATGGGAGGAGCCTGTGATACTTATGTACATGGGAGGAGCCTGTGATACCTATGTACATGGGAAGAGCCTGTGATACCTATGTAAATGGGAGGAGCCTGTGATACTTATGTACATGGGAGGAGCCTGTGATACTTATGTACATGGGAGGAGCCTGTGATACTTATGTACATGGGAGGAGCCTGTGATACGTACATGGAAGGAGCCTGTGATACCTATGTAAATGGGAGGAGCCTGTGATACTTATGTACATGGGAAGAGCCTGTGATACTTATGTACATGGGAGGAGCCTGTGATACCTATGTACATGGGAAGAGCCTGTGATACCTATGTAAATGGGAGGAGCCTGTGATACTTATGTACATGGGATTTTTTTCATTTTTTATTTTTAATAAATTTGCAAAGATTTCAAACAAACTTCTTTCACGTTGTCATTATGGGGTATTGTTTATAGAATTTTGAGGAAAATCCTGATTTTTTTTTTCCATTTTGGAATAAGGCTATACCTAACATAACAAAATGTGGAAAAAGTGAAGCGCTGTGAATACTTTCCAGATGCACTGTGTATAGCCATAGAAGTAGCCAATGGAGAGAAATAGGACATTGTTGTGTGCTATACCCACTTTTCAAATGCAGGTGTCGCTGTTGCACCCATTGAGTACTTTTTGTTTATGTCACTGATTGGACATATTCCTACTGTATGTAACAAACCATTGAAGGTCACACAATAAGAAATTGAAACAATGTATCGAATGATTTAAAATACATCAGCATTGTGCATCAAGAAAGACAACATTAATTAACTTGTAACAAAACCAAATACATTTGATAAACATTATTAAATAACAAAACTAGACACCACAAAAAGCAGAGTTGTTCATCGCAATAATAAATTTTTTTTAAAAAGACTTAAAAGAAAAAATCAATATATTTTGAAAAGCTTGAATATATTTTTGTCTACTTCCTGGACTTAGATGTCGGATCAGAAATGACACAGCCATGTAAATTCTGACGCCTATGCAGTTCTTCGCTGTGTTCTGACGGACACAGATCAGCCCCCTGCTGCAGCCTTTCACCTTGTGACTTGCTACAAAGTTACAATGTTGCAGTCCAATCACTGGGGGGGAGGGGAGACTGAGGAAATGCTTCCTCCTGCCTGCAGCAGACTAATGAGATCATCTCAGCCTAGGCAAAGTCACTGACTGGAGCGCATGAATTGGGCCTAGTCATGTGCAATTCGTTTCATTCCGAATTCGTATTTGTAACAAATTTCGACAAATTCCTTAAATAACCAAATTAACGAAGACCCGTTTCGGAAACTTTACCGAATATTTGTAAATTTAAATATTCGAAAATTCATAAATTTGCAAAAATTTGGAAATTCGAAAAAAAAAACAGAAATTCAAAAAAAAAAAAAAAAACGGAAATTCGGAAGTTCGAAAACCTGAAAATCTTAAATAATAAATAACTAATAATGACTTAACTATTATTAACTATTAAATTATAGGTATTGGAATTTCCTTTCAAATTTTCATGTTAGTGAACGTAACGAATACGAATTTATCCGAAGTTATGAATTATCTGAAATAAGGAATGCCGTATCTAAAAAAATGGAAACAGAACAAATTATCAATAATAAATTACAATAGTATTAAAAACGTTTTATTATTATTTATTCATTTGTTCCGTTCCATTTGTTTAGATGCGGCATTCGTATAAATTTGTATTCGTTACGTTCACTAACATGAAAATTTGAAAGGAAATTCCAATACCTATAATTTAATACTTAGTAATAGTTAAGTTATTATTAGTTATTTATTATTTCAGATTTTCGGGTTTTCAAATTTCCGAATTTTTTTTTTTAATTTCCGATTTTTTTCAAATTTCTGAATTTCTGTTTTTTATTATAATTTCCGAACTTTTATGAATTTTCGAATATTTAAATTATTACAGATTTTCAGATTTTCGGGTGTTCGAATTTCAGATTTTTTTTCGAGTTTCCGAATTTTTTCAAATTTCCAATTGTTTTAAAATCTCCAATTTTTTCGAATTTTTTTGAATAGACAGCGACAGAAGCGCAGGCGGTCGTGTGTGCGTCCGGCTTGTCATGGAGCCGATGTCACCTGCCTGTCACTGGAGACAGTTCTCTCGGGTTTTAATTACAGAGGGTGGCAGAGACGCGCCCACGCTGGTTTTCCAGCCAGTATAAATAGTTTTCATTTGCAGTCTATTTATTTCCTTTACAAATATCCCCGGCTGAACCGCCTAATTACCTCCCGAGCTTTTATGACATACAGGCTTTATGGCAGGGCAGACTGCGGATGATTCCCGCTGGACTAAGGTTTTATGAGAAAAACATTTGCCTTATGAATCGAAGATTTAGAATAGATTCCAAGTGTCTTTCCACCCAGAATAATGATTTTTTTTCCAGTTTTGGGTGGATGGTGACAGTTCTGTCAGAGCAGGGGGTCTCCGAACCTTCTTTATATAAGGGACCAGTTTACCATCCTTCAGACTTTAGCAGGACCGGACCAGTGGGAGCAAAAAGATTACATAGCACCTGTGGTCAATAACAGGAGGAATAGTGCCCCATCATTGGTATCAGTGAAAGGAATAGTGCCCCATCATTGGTATCAGTGGGTGGAATAGTGCCCCATCATTGGTATCAGTGGGAGGAATAGTGCCCCATCATTGGTATCAGTAGGAGGAATAGTGCCCCATCATTGGTATCAGTGGGAGGAATAGTGCCCCATCATTGGTATCAGTGGGAGGAATAGTGCCCCATCATTGGTATCAGTAGGAGGAATAGTGCCCCATCATTGGTGTCAGTGGGAGGAATAGTGCCCCATCATTGGTGTCAGTGGGAGGAATAGTGCCCCATCATTGGTATCAACGGGAGGAATAGTGCCCCATCATTGGTGTCAGTGGGAGGAATAGTGCCCCATCATTGCTGTCAGTGGGAGGAATAGTGCCCCATCATTGGTATCAGTGAGAGGAACAGTGCCCCATCATTGGTGTCAGTGGGAGGAATAGTGCCCCATCATTGATATCAGTGGGAGGAATAGTGCCCCATCATTGGTATCAGTGGGAGGAATAGTGCCCCATCATTGGTGTCAGTGGGAGGAATAGTGCCCCATAATTGGTGTCAGTGGGAGGAATAGTGCCCCATAATTGGTGTCAGTGGGAGGAATAGTGTCCCATCATTGGTGTCAGTGGGAGGAATAGTGCCCCATCATTGGTGTCAGAGGGAGGAATAGTGCCCCATCATTGGTGTCAGTGGGAGGAATAGTGCCCCATCATTGGTGTCAGTGGGAGGAATAGTGCCCCATCATTGGTGTCAGTGGGAGGAATAGTGCCCCATCATTGGTGTCAGTGGAGGGATTTATCACTTTCATTTCATCTGACAGTTTTACAAAGCTCCGGAGTCTATCTATCTATCTATCTATCTATCTATCTATCTATCTATCTATCTATCTATCTATCTATCTATCTATCTATCTATCTATCTATCTATCTATTTATCTATCTCTATGGTGGTGTTGCTCTGATGATGGATCTTCTAGTCTCAGCTCCTTCAGCTGCCCAATCACAATATACAAGGACTCACAGACGCATGAACTTCTAAGACGTGTTTTTTTTTTTGTTTTTTTTTTGAAGCACGTGATTAGAGCCTGAGACTCTAATTGCCTTCAAAATGGGTGGGCTCGGGGCGCGCACCCACCACTGGTGCGCTATTAGCAAATTATTATTCGCCGTTGTCATCCTGCTTCTCCTCCCGGGGGCCAATCAGGAAGCCTTAAGTCTTAAGACCCGATTGGCCAGGAGGAGAAGCAGCTGGGAAGCCGCCCACAACCTGGATGGCGACTGATCAAGGGGGGGGGGGTTGCTAGGTTTGTTTGCCCCCCCCCCCCAAAAAAAAAAATAATTGAGCACTAGCCGCCACTGCTCCACATCCCCCCCCCCTGATAAACATTACAAAGCGGGGAGAACAGAGAAGGATTTTTAAGCAAGTAAAGGGCACTTAAAAAGGTAACCAGTAATTTTTGGATTTTGTTTTTTTTAAGGTTTTACTATAGTAATGGGAATATGTAAGAAATAGAAAGTAGGTGTCACCCCCCCCCACCCCCACCCCCAATTCAGTTGGAAAAGTGGAAATACACTTTAAAGTGGATGTAAACCCAATGTCATCCTTTCTAAACTCCTGCCATAGGGGTTATCTATAAGGATAGACACGCCTCCTGCATGTATCTTTACCTGTCCAATGTCTCCCCTCTGTCTGTTATGAGACCCGAAAAACTGCAGATTCTGTGGGCGGGGTCTGTTGTCTGGAGTTCGGTGGGTGGAGTCGTGATGTCAGTAGACTCCCCGCCCACCTCTACACTCCCCTTGTCAATATGCATTTTCTCCTGTGTATTTCTTACACTGAACTTCTGCTATGATCTCTAACACCCAATGAAAAGACAGGAAAGTAACCACATGACTTTAGCATGCCCAATCATGCTGAGGTGTGGAACAGCCAATCCTTGCAGAGCTGCTGAAGAAAAGAGTGTGGGTGGGAATTAAAAAATAATGCATGTCTTAGGCTGGTGCACGAGATATGTAAATCACCTGTCACTCACAGCAAGGGGGAGGATTTGACAAAGTTTTTCTCTGTTTGTCAAGATTTATCTCACTGAACAATAAAAGAGGATTGCTCAGAGATGGATTAACTCTTTGTGGCAAGACTGGGCTCAAATGATAGGAAACCTTATACTCTACATTAGGACATCAAAAAAATAAATTTCGGGTTTACATCCACTTTAAGGCTCGATTCACACCTATGCATGTTGCTTTTGAGCATTTTTGGAGGTTTTTTTTTCATGCTTGCCACATCTTTGAGCAGCGTTTTTGCGGCGTTTTTGCCGCGATTTGCGTTTTGCGTTTTTTTTTTTTTTTTTTTTACAGTTTTTTTTTACAGTCTTAAAAAAAAAAAACGGCAAAAACGCATCAAAAACGCTGCAAAAACGGTGCACTTGCGTTTTTGATGCTTGTCCATTGAATTCTATTACATGCAAAACGCTGCATTTTGCATGAAAAAAAGTCCCTGACCCTTTCCAAAAATGCAGAGAAACAAAATGCAAAATGCATCAAAAAACGCGCTAGTGTGAATGGAGCCTAAGGCTCGATTCACATCTATGCATGTTGCTTTTGAGCGTTTTGGGAGTTTTTTTTGTGATGCTTGCCACGTTTTTGAGCAGCGTTTTTGTAGCGTTTTTACAGCGTTTTTGTGGCGTTTTTGCCGCGTTTTGCTTTTTTTTGTTTTTTTTTACAGTTTTTTTTAGACTGTATACAGTCTAAAAAAAAAAAAAAATACGCCAAAAACGCTGCAAAAACGCTGCACTTGCGTTTTTGATGCTGGTCCATTGAATTCTATTACATGCAAAACGCTGCATTTTGCATGAAAAAAAGTCCCCGACCCTTTCCAAAAATGCAGAGGTACAAAAAGGCATTGATGTGAACATGTTCCATAGGAACCCATGTTAAAAAAAAATTCCCCATGCATTTCTGCAAAATGCAAAATGCATCAAGAAACGCGCTAGTGTGAATGGAGCCTAAGTCTTATTTCTATATAGTATTCTGTTTGTTTTGTTTTTTGTTTTTCTTTTATAATCAGATTGACTTTCTCACAATATCATGAAGCAAAATGTTAGAACGTTTATCATGAAAGATAATAGATGAGATGTGGAATAAAGCGGGACGCCTGACACTGATGAGGTCGCCGGGGCAGCTGATAAAAGATAAGATCTCCACTTTACGATCCTTCCAACAAACAACGTATCGCCATCCCATCCCCCGGGACATAATGGTCCTATTGTTATAACACAAGTATTGGAAGCTCAGTATATCAGATCACAGATCTGTCCACAATTTGATGATATCCTTTCTACAGCCATGGACATGCGGCCGGCAGCGTTGCCAACCTACCAGATTGCAATTTACTGACGCGGCACCCAAAAATTTACTGGCACGGCCAAGTTTTTACACCATGCAATTAGCGATATGATTTACCCCCCTTCCTGACCAGAGCACTTTTTTGCGATACGGCACTGCGTCGCTTTAACTGACAAATGCGCAGTCGTGCAACGCTGTACCCAAGCAAAATTGACGTCCCCCCCCCCCACAAATACAACTTTCTTTTAATGGTAATTGATCACCTCTGCTGTTTTTATTTTTTTTGCGTTATAAACAAAAAAAAAGAGCGACAATTTTGAAAAAAAAAAAAGCAATATTTTTTATATTTTGCTATAATAAATATCCCCCCAAAAAATATTAAAAAAAACAATTTTTTTTCTCAGTTTAGGCCGATATGTATTCTTCTACATATTTTTGGTAAAAAGAAAAAAAAAAACGCAATAAGTGTATATTGATTGGTTTGCGCAAAAGTTATAGCGTCTACAAAATAGGGGATAGATTTATAGCCTTTTTATTATAATTTTTTTTTTATTAGTAATGGCGGCGATCTGCGATTTTTATCGCGACTGCGACATTGCGGTGGACGCATCGGACGCTTTTGACACTATTTTGGGTCCATTCACATTTATACATCGATCAGTGCAATCAAAAATGCACTGATTACTGTGTAAATGTGACTGGCAGTGAAGAGGTTAACCACTAGGTGGCGCTGTAGGAGTTAAGTGTGTCCTAGGGAGTGACTCTATCTATGGGGGGGGGAGGGGCTGTGTGTGATACGACACTACACTACAGGGAGCTGTGATCAGTGTCCTGTCGCTAGGCAGAACGGGGGAAATGCTTGTTTACATCGGCATCTCCCCGTTCTTCCTCTCCGTGAGACAATCGCGGGTATCCCCGCAGACATCGAGTCCGCGGGACCTGTGATCGTGTTCACGAAGCTCCCGGTGGGCGCCCGCCCGCAAGCCGCCTCTTAAAGGGCAATGTACAGGTACGTGATTCTGCCAACGTATATTGAAAAAAAAAAAAAGCAATAATTTTACTTTTTGCTATAATAAATATCCCCAAAAAATATATATATATATATAAAAAAAAAATTCTCAGTTTAGGCCGATATGTATTCTTCTACATATTTTTGGTAAAAAAAATAAAATAAATCGCAATAAGCGTATATCGATTGGTTTGCGCAAAAGTTATAGCGTCTACAAAATAGGGGATAGATTTATAGCGTTTTTATTATTAATTTTTTTTTATTAGTAATGGCGGCGGTCTGCGATTTTTATCGCGACTGCGACATTGCGGCGGACACATCGGACACTTTTGACACTATTTTGGGACCATTGACATTTATACAGCGATCAGTGCTATAAAAATGCACTGATTACTTGTAAATGTCACTGGCAGGGAAGGGGTTAACACTAGGGGGCGATCAAGGGGTTAAGTGTGTCCTAGGGAGTGATTCTAACTGTAGGGGGGAGGGGCTACTACTGACATGACAGCAATCACTGCTCCCGATCACAGTGAGCAGTGATCTCTGTCATGTTGCTAGGCAGAACAAGGAAATGCCTTGTCTACAACGGGGCATCTCCCCGTTCTTCCACTCTGTGACACGATCGCGGGCCCCCGGCAGACATCAAGTCCGGCGGGACCCGCGGGCACACTCACGGAGTACGCGGCGGGCAGCTCTCCCACATTGCCGCGATTTAGAGGGGACGTACCTGTATGCCCATTTGCCCAGCTGTGCCATTGTGCCAACATACATTGCCGCGTGCTGGTCAGCTAGTGGTTAAGGTAGATAACAAGGCAAAAAACATATTTCTTATTTTAATTTTCAATATAGTGAGTAAGTAGCTCAGGGACAGGACTCAGGAGGGCAAGAAATTAGAATGGGCGGCACACACATAAAATTGACTCTCACAGTGACACTGACAGCGGTGGGCAGCAGCACAGATCAACAGTCAGTCTCCAAGCCAAGTGGTCCCTCCAGTGTAAACAGCACTGATGGTCCCGGTCCCAGCCCGCCTTGCTGCCATACCACAGACCCGCACACAAGGCTCTGGCCGCTCTGCTTGGCTGCATTGCACTATGACATCACACGACATGCTCAGGCACCGCCTCCACCAGAGCCGCCCCATCACACTGTAGCAGGTGTTCTGATGGTCTCAGCCAACTCCGGGCCA
Organism: Aquarana catesbeiana; assembly: GCF_042186555.1. Taxonomy (NCBI): domain Eukaryota; kingdom Metazoa; phylum Chordata; class Amphibia; order Anura; family Ranidae; genus Aquarana; species Aquarana catesbeiana. The sequence goes on along the minus strand of NC_133327.1, from coordinate 684,750,649 downwards.
AGCTGAGCGGCACAGCCATATTTTTCTTACTAGTGGCAACCTTTTTACTTTTACTGGCATTTACTGGCAGGAGAAAATTGCCTGTTTACTTACTGTCTGCCAGTAAGAATGCTGACGGTTGACAAAGCTGGCGGCTGGTAGGGGGAACCTGGGAGGCTATAGAGGAGATGTGGTGAAAGCGGGTCTGTCATCCTTATCCTGGATTCACTATCTCATTCACTGACCTTGAATGTATCTCCAAAAATGATACTTAGGAAAAGTAACTTATTGTGTAGATCAGGGATATGGAATTAGTGGACCTCCAGCTGTTGTAAAACTACAAGTCTCATCATGCCTCTGCCTCTGGGTGTCATGCTTGTGGCTGTCAGAGTCTTGCTGTGCCTCATGGGACTTGTAGTTCTGCAACAGCTGGAGGTCCGCTAATTGCAAATCCCTGGTAAATGCATTGTGTTTTCATGTGCATTCAACTTGTAGTTGCAGTCAATTTGAGATGTTCTACTATATTTATAGGTGCATTTTTCCATTTACTGATCCTCCTCTGACTTCCCACTGATTTTCATCTGACCCCCTAATGATTTCCCTTTGATTCCCTACAGGTCTTCCTCTAACCCCCCTACAGATCCTACTTAGACCACCTACTGATCTGCATTGGACCCCCTTTTAACTCCCTTCTGACCCCCTATTGATCCTCCTTTGAATCCGTACTGATCCCCCTCTTACTCCCTTCATTTCCTCTTTTGGCCTCCTTCTGACACCTCTACTGATCCTACTCGGACCCCCTACTGATCTTCATCGGACCCTCTTCTAACCTCCTTCTGATCCCCCCCCCCTTATCCACTTAACTCCTTTCTTACCTCCTTCAGACCCCCCTACTTATCCTCCTCTGACCCCCCCATTGATCTTTATCTGATCCCCTTCTAACTCCCTTTTGACCCCCTATTGATCTTCCTCTGACCCCCTATTGATCCCCCTCTGATCCACTTATAACCCCTTTCTTACCTCCATCGGACCCCCCTACTTATCCTCCTCTGACCCCCCATTGATCTTTATCTGATCCCCTTCGAACTCCCTTTTGACCACCTACTGATCCTCCTCTGACCCTCTATTGATCCTCCTCTACCCCCCCCCCCCCCCCGATCCGCTTCAAACACCTTTCTTACCTCCTTCGGACCACCCTACTTATCCTCCTCTGAACCCCTATTGATCCTCCTCTACCCCCCCCCCAACACTGATCCTCCCCTTACCTTCTCCTAACCCCCTTCTGACCCTCTCGTGACTCCCCCCCCCCCCCCTCCGTCTTCTAATCTGCATCAAGCTGCCAGTAAATAAAATGTGTTCCTATTTATCCCTTAATAATAACCTTCTGATTATTTGTGAATAACCCTCCTCGTGTCACTGGGTAGCTCTGCTTTATTCTCTATTGTATCTAAAGAGCATTGTTGTGTGCAGCCTATTACATTAGAATGTGCGCCCCCCAGACCACAAACACACCTGTGTGTATATCAGCAGAGCGGTGGACGGTGTCATTAGAGATTGGGATTGGTGTCAGTAGGACGGTATCGTTTTTTGTTTTTTTTTACAATATTTTTTTTATTTGTTTTACAATTTTTTTAAGAGCCCCCATTGGGGGTCTTTGGTGAAATATTAGGGGTCTAAACAGAGAGAAAGGGAGTAAGGATCGCCGTGGGCGATGTCAGGAGTTTTTTTTTGAATTTTTTACAATATTGTTTTTATATTTTTTTAAGAGCCCTGTTGGGGGGGGGGGGGGCTTTGGTGAAATATCGGGGGTCTAAACAGAGAGAAAGGGAGTGAGGACAGAGCTTCCCCAGTCCCTTTCTCTGCAGCCTCAGCTGCACTGGATAGCGAACGAATGGGAAGTGCTCTGTGCTGCGCGGCTTCCCGTTCATTCACAAACCGAAGCATAAGAAACATAGTTTAGTATGCTGCAGTTAAGAATAAACACAAGAGCGACTGGTACAGATCATTCACTGTGTTCATTCATCCATCCATCCTGAAACATCCCCCCAGAAGAGGACAGAAGGGAAGCTGGCAGCACTGCAAGGGGGGAAACAAGGGTCACCAGGAAGCAAAGGGAATTGGCACCGCAATTGGTGATTAGGGTGTGCCCAGGCACGCCTGGCACACCCCGCACGCACGCCTATGCTAAGGAGTAATCCATGGTTATCACCCAGGCTGAAATCCAAACATGCCTGCCTTTGTTCATCTCCATTACATGGTTGTTGTCCAGATTAGAAGTTTACAAAAGCTATAGATAACATTGTTTGCTCTTTTTTAAGTTTAGCTCATCAGAAGCGACAAGGACACAGCATTTTTTGGAAGGCTATGTAGACATTCGCACTGACAAAAAAATGTGTTCATTTTCGTTTCATTCGTTTTTTTGCTTTTTTTGAAAATTCGGAATTCGAAAATTTGAAAATTCGAAAATCCGAAAATTCTGATTTTTGGTTTTTCAATTTTTCGAATCTCCGAATTTGCGAATCTCCGAATTTTACAATTTCCGAAATCTTCCAATTTCCGAGTTTCGGAAATTCCGAATTTCGGAATTCCGGAAATTTCGGAAACTGAAAAATTCGGAAATTTCGGAATTAACGAATTTGTCAAAATTTGTTAAAAAACAAATTTGGAACTAAACGAATTGCACATGTTTAAAGGATAGGCAGTTGTTGAAATTGTTCTTAGTCTCAAAATAAAAATGAATGCCGCAACCACAACTATGACTTAGTAAGCTGTAATATGTTACATTTTTGTGATACTCGTACTGCACTGACCTGACTGTTATTTGTTCTTAACAATCACCAGTTATTGTGAAAAAAAAGGCGATCGATAAGTGGGAACGATGCAGCGACTGCAACAAGCAAAATGCAATTACATTTGCAAGTTGGAAACTACTGTTAATCCTCCAACTAATGTTCACTGAATCATATACAGTGAGAGAAAAAAGTATTTGATCTCCTGCTGATTCTGTACGTTTGCCCCACTGACAAACATTGAGAGGCAGAATAACAACAAAAATATCCAGAGAAACCAATTTCAAAAAGTTATAGATTGAATTACATTTTAATGAGTGAAATAAGTATTTGACCCCCTTCAGAAAACATGACTTAGTAGTTGGTGGCAAAACCCTTGTTGGCGATCACAGAGGTCAGACGTTTCTTGTAGTTTGGCCACCAGGTTTGCACACATCTCAGGAGGGATTTTGTCCTCTTTGCAGATCCTCTCCAAGTCATTAAGGTTTCTAGGATGACGTTTGGTAACTCGAACCTTCAGCTCCCTCCACATATTTTCTATGGGATTAAGGTCTGGAGACTGGCTAGGCCACTCCAGGACCTTAATGTGCTTCTTCTTGAGCCATTACTTTGTTGCCTTGGCCGTGAGTTTTGGGTCATTGTTATGCTGGAATACCCATCCACGGCCCATCTTCAATACCCAGGCTGAGGAAAGGAGGTTCTCGCCCAAGATCTGATGGTACATGGGGCCCCGTCCATCGTCCCTTTGATGCGGTGAAGTTGTCCTGTCCCCTTAGCAGAAAAACAAACCCAAAGCATAATGTTTCCACCTCCATGTTTGATGGTGGGGGATGGTGTTCTTGGGGTCATAGGCAGCATTCCTCCTCCTCCTCCAAACACGGCGAGTTGAGTTGATGCCAAAGATCTTGATTTTGGTCTCATCTGATCACAACACTTTCCCCCAGTTCTCCTCTGAATCATTCAGATGTTCATTAGAAAACTTCAGACTGTCCTGTACATGTGATTTCTTGAGCAGGGAGACCTTGCGGGTGCTGCAGAATTTCAGTCCTTCCCATGTAGTGTGTTACCGATTGTTTTCTTGGTGACTATGGTCCCAGCTGAGATCATTGAGAAGATTCTCCCGTGTAGTTCTGGGCTGATTCCTCACCGTTCTCATGATCATTGAAACTCCACCAGGTGAGATCTTGTATGGAGCCCCAGACCGAGGGAGATCGATCGTTATTTTGTGCTTCTTCCATTTGTGAATAATTCCACCAACTGTTGTCACCCTCTCACCAAGCTGATTGGCGATGGTCTTGTAGCCCATTCCAGCCTTGTGTAGGTCTACAATCTTGTCCCCGACATCCTTGGACAGCTCTTTGGTCTTGGCCATGGTGGAGAGATTGGAATCTGATGGATTGCTTCTGTGGACAGGTGTCTTTTATACAGGTAACAAGCTGAGGTTAGGAGCACTCCCTTTAAGAGAGTGCTCCTAAGTTCAGCTTGTTATCTGTATAGAAGACACCTGGGAGCCAGAAATCTTGCTGATTGATAGGGGATCAAATACTTATTTCACTCATTAAAATGCAAATCAATTTATAACTTTTTTGAAATGCATTTTTCTGGATATTTTTGTTGTTATTCTGTCTCTCACTGTTATAATAAACCGACCATTAAAATTATAGACCGATCGTTTCTTTGTCAGTGGGGCAGACGTACAAAATCAGCAGGGGGTCAAATACTTTTTTCCCTCACTGTATACAGTATATCTATTGCAATCGATACATTTTGTCTGTGCTATGACATCATCCTGTAACTATTATAACGTTTAGACCTAATTCACACCCGGGGCGTGGCAGATATGTGGGTGGAAATGAGTGCTTCTGCAAATGTGCAAAAAAACACGCTAAAACACCCGACACGCTTTCTCACCACCTCAAATGCTTTGTAGCGTGTTTTGCATGTGACGGAATACAGGAAAACTGCGCAAAAAAAAAAAAAAAAAAAAAATCATAAAGCACGCTTGGCTTAGCCCTAAGATTTGGTACATAAACTTCATTTAGTGCGTTTTCGGAGTGGAGGGAGGGCTATTCAAATGAATGGTGCTGCTGCAAGAACATGCTATAAAAAAACGCACAAAAAAAACCCGCTAAAAATGTGACGTGGCAGTTTCACGGGGTCGTTCACACTTGAGCATATGGGAATCGCAAGCAGAAACTCACTATGCTGCCCACGATCCCAGAACCGCCGCAAAATGCGCAACGCGCTTGCGGCGTCATTATTTCCCAATTGCTTCCCAAACGCAGTGTGCGATTTTGCCGAAATTGACGTGGGACACCAACCCACGCCTGGCTCAGAGCCAAAATTTGGTACATGAGCTTCTTCGGCTCCCAAGTTTTGGAGCAGAGGGAAGCCCGTTCAAAATGAATAGCGCCGCTCCAGAAAGAATGCACAAAACAAAGCACGCAAAAATGCGACGCAGCGGCATCACTCAGGGGTGAGTATGCCCTGTTAACACTTGAGCGTATGGGAATCGCAGGCCGAATTGCACAATCCTGCCTGGAATTCTGGAATGCCCAATATGCTTGCAGTGCGTCACTGAATCTTAATGCGGGGCGATTTTGCCGCATTTGGCAAAACATGCAACTCCAAGCGTGTTTCTTTTTTTTTTTTTTTTTTAATTCTTTTTTGATTGGATAACAGTAGCAAGATTACATTATTATCATACAGTCGTTTAGGAATCAAAGAACATCGGTTGTTGTGGGTAAGACGAATGCGCCGAAAGCCTAGACATTACAACGAGTCTCTTGCGTAAGCGGTTTAAAATCCAGAGGAAGATTAAGTGTTATGCAGGGTAAAAAAGATCAACAGTAGTTCCACCTTAGAGTAAATATTACTACATACCATGGCACGTCTTTCTGTCTTGTGGTAAAAATAGTCAAGGGAGATTCCATATGTGTGAATAGTGGTGTGGGCGTTTGTATGATAATTCAATCCAAAGGAATATGATGTTGCTAACTGGGTGTTCTGTCTTGAACATCCGATTAGCAACAAGTAGTAAAAATGGGGTCTTAGTGGGTGGTGGAAGACAGAGAGGTGAAGGTATAGGGGGGGGGGCAAAAGGAGGTGAGGCAGGGAGGTGGGGGTGGGGGTGGAGGCAGGGCCGTTTTTAAGGCAGGGCAAAAGGGGCAGCTGCCCTGGGCCCTGCCATTGTTGTGGGGCCCAAAGCAGCTGCCTCATCCTTGCCAACTAACATCCTGGTTTAAATTCCCTTGTCCCTTAAGGTTTCAGTCCTGTGCTGTGTCCCAATATCTCAATGTGAAGTGCTGCTACTAATGCTGCCCAGCTCTGCCCTATTGTTGTGTACAGATGACTCACCTGCAGACCCTGTGTTTACATGTAAATTACCGGCATTCATATGTAAATAGCGGCGGCATTCATATGTAAATAGCAGCGGCCGGCGGCATTTATATGTATATTATTCCCCCCTGAGGTCATATCCACAGTAATCTCTAGCAACCAATCAACAAGCAGAAATTATGTGCTGTAACCTCTAGCAACTAATCAGTGATCCGTAATGTGTGCTGTAACCTCTAGCAACCAGTCAGTGAGCGGTAATGATACACTGTAACCAAACGCAGTAGCTGCCTGATTCAGTAAACTGATTTTGAGTCTAGCTGCTATTTATTGTATGTCTCAGAGCAGGTGGAGAGCAAAACTGCATTGGGGGGCCCCCAAGAAAAGTTTTGCCCGGGGTCCAATCAACATTAAAGACGCCCCCCCGGATGGAGGGTGGAGATCAGGAGGATTGGTGGGTTAGTGGTTATCCCCTCAGTCTCTGCCAATTCTTAAATGGTTTTGGTGAGATCTCTTGGTGGGGTGGTGGTAATTAGGTGTATTAGACACCTGGTCCGGAAAAGCGATGAATGGAAAACATCAACATGGAATCTCCCGAACTCGTCCTTTGGGTAGGGGTGGGAGGCCCATGCCTTCTGGAAAAGAAGAGAAAAGAAGGGGGGTGACGGATATGAAAGTAGGTCCAGAGCGGGAGAGGGTTGTTGGTGAGAGTAGGCACTAACGCGAGACGTTCTAGGAGAGAGCCGTCATGAAAAAATTGATGTGCTAATATTTCTGGGTGTAGCCATTGATTTGTGAGGAATTGTGCGGACATACCAGGGATGAAGGCAGGGTTAAGTCTTATAGGAGTCAAAGGGGACGTAAACCCCGGTGGGTTTTACTTCCTCTTTATTTCCCTGCAAGGGTAAAGCATAATGGGCTACTATGCATCTCATAGTAGCCCATTATGTGTCACTTACCTGAAACCGAAGCCCGCGATGTCACCGCTGTCCCCACTAGCAGGGAGCGTCCATCTTCCCCCCTCTTCCTTCCGGGGCCGCGAACTCCGGCTCTGTGACTGGCCGGAGTCGCGTGACGCATGCGCGCGGGAGCCGCCAGTCACGGCATGACCCCTATTAGAAATGGCACGATGTGCCCTTTCTAAAGTGCCGTAGTCATCGGCGCTTGGCTTTTTTGTAAATACCTCCTAAACCGTGGAGGTTTAGGAGATATTTTCAACACCTACAGGTAAGTCTTAATATAGGCTTACCTGTGGGTAAAAGTGGCTGCACGGGGTGCACAACCACTTTAAGGGTCCCGGAATGGAGGACATTTTTTACAAGTTTCCTGGAATCAGTGGAGTGTCGGGTCAATAAGAGGATGTTCCTTGAGTGTGGAGGGGATATGGAGGGGATATGGTTAGGCGACAACACGGGTGCCGATCATAAAGGTTAAGGGGACAGTGAGTTTTCGAGTCTAACCCAATCTTTGCAGTGACTATGTAGTGCCCAATCAACAATTCTGGAAAGATGGCAGGCCCGGTAGTATTTCTTGAGATCTGGAAGACCAATGCCCCCTTTCGTTTTGGGTCGTGTTTGAAGGACATATGTAATTCTCGGGTGTTTTTGCTTCCATAAAAATCCTGTAAATATCCTTCTATAAGATAGGAAGAAGGATGGGGGGAGTTTAATGGGGATAGTTCAGTGGTGGCCTGTCCATAGGGGGCGCCCGGGGGCTGCCCCCTTCCTGTATTCAAAAAATAAAATAAAAAAAATAAAAAAATTTAAAATGGCCCCTTTAAGAACAAAAAAAAAAAAAGTCCTTTAACAAAGTGCACTGTGGCGCCGGACGCAGTGCACTGTGGGAAGCGCCACGTCAATGCAATCACGAGATTGCAGACATGGCGCTTCATATGCGGGCATTTAACCCGCCTTGCGGCGCAATACGAAGCGCCGAGTAGCTTCCGCCCGTAAAATCACTGTGGTTCTAAGGGTGGGAGCATTGTTTTTCAAATCTCGGGTTTCGTGAAACAGATGAAAGCCGGAAGTGGCGTCGGCAGTTCCATTCTTTGGCCCGAGCGGAGCTGCAGGGAAGGTAAGAGAGCACGGCCACCGCTAAGCAGCATGAGGGACGGGTTGAACTTGAAAATGATTCATAAATAGCAATTTATAGAAAAAGAAAAAATGAGCGAAAAAACGCAATGGGGCAGTGTCGCTCCGGTGTAAATGGGGATTTATGAGTATAGTATAAGACTTCTTTTCCTAAAAAAAATGAATTCATTGCGTTGTGTTTTTTTTTATGTTAACATAAAGAATAGAATAGCATAGAAAAGAATCTGCTGTTAACCACTTCTAGACTGCCCCGCGCAGATATACTGCGGCAGGGCGGCTCTCCTGCACAAAATATCGGACCTGTACGTGATTTCGTGCACGGGGTCTGGGGCGCGCACCGCCGGCAACTCGCTCCCACTGTGATTGGACACAGCGGGAGCCAATCAGCGGGTCCGGCGGATGCGGGGCCCGCCGACCGTTCTGAGGAGAGGCAGACCGCCGTTCTGTGAAGGAAGAAAATGGAGATCTTGCGTTTCTCATAAGCAGAAACAAGGATTTCTGTTTTCCCCTAGTCAAAACACCTCCCCCCACAGTTAGAAAGCACTCCCTAGGCGCACATTTAACCCTTTGATTGCCCCTGATGTTAACCCCTCCCCTGCCAGTGTCATTAGTACAGTGACAGTGCATTTTTTATTTTTATTTTTTAAGCATTGGTCCCCAAAAAGTGTCACTTAGTGTCAGATTTGTCCACTGCAATGTCACAGTCCTGCTAAAAAAAAAAAAAAAAAAAAAACCTAAGACACTGACCCTATCATAAAATACATACAGCACAAACAGTGAAAGATGGCTGCACCCGATACGGAGTCACTTGTTCTCCATGTTGCTGGATGTGGAGTTCCGGAATCCCCCGATTTCCTGAGGGAAGAAGCCTCTTACTGAATCAATTTCTATATTGCTGAGCTGAAGGATATCCGACGCAACAACCGAGAGAACCGAACACTTGTCAGCCGGAATTCCCTTCCTGTTAATGGGATGTTTTCCGAGAAGCTGATACGTCCTGACCTTGTCTGGTCATCTTCCCAGCAGGAGCATCCATCACCGAGCGATGGCACGTTCCAGGGATTCAAACCTCATCCAAAAACTACAAAATTCCTGCAAAGCTCATTAAAAATTCATAGATCATGTAAAGAAGAATTCCAGGTCTGGATATTTTACATTAGACATGTGCACTGTCGAAAATTTTTTTGTTTCGTTCGTTTTTGTTTTTTTATTCATAAATTCGGAATTTGAAAATAAGAAAGAAAATCAGAAAATTCGAAATAAACTAATAATAACGACCTAATAATAACGACCTAATAATAATGACCTAATAATAATGACCTAATAATGACCTAATAATGACCTAATAATGAACTAACTAATAATGAACTAACTACTAATGAACTAACTAATAATAACGAACTAATAATAACTAACTAATAATAATGAACCAATAATAACGACCTAATAATAGAGACTAACTAACTAATAATAACAAACTAATAATAAGGAACTAATAATAACGACTAACTAATAATAACGACCTAATTTTAACGAACCAATAATGATGACCTAATAACAATGAACTAATAATAAGGAACTAATAATAACAAACTAATAATAACGAACTAATAATGACGACTAACTAATAATAATGACCTAATAATATCGACCTAATAATAACGAACTAATAATAACAACTAACTAATAATAACAAACTAATAATAACGACTAACTAATAATAACAACCAATAATAACGACTTAATAATAACAAACTAATAACGAACCAATAATAACGACCTAATAATAACGAACCAATAATAACGACCTAATAATAACGACCTAATAATAACGAACCAATAATAACGACCTAATAATAACGAACCAATAATAACAACCTAATAATAACGACCTAATAATAACAAACTAATAATAACGAACTAATAATGACGACTAACTAATAATAACAAACTAATAATAATGACCTAATAATAACGACCTAATAATAACGAACTAACTAATAATAACAAACTAATAATAAAGACTAACTAATAATAACGACCTAATAATAACGAACCAATAATAACGACCTAATAATAATGACCTAATAATAACGAACTAATAATAACGACTAACTTTTCTTGTAAAAAAAAAAATAATAACGACTAACTAATAATAACGACCTAATAATAACGACCTAATAATAACGAACCAATAATAACGACCTAATAATAACAAACTAATAATAACGACCTAATAATAACGACCTAATAATAACAAACCAATAATAACGACCTAATAATAACGAACCAAAAATAACGAATCAATAATAACGACTTAATTATAACAACCTAATAATAACGACCTAATAATAACAAACTAACTAATAATAACTAACTAATAATAACTAACTATTAAATTATTGGTATTGGAATTTCCTTTCAAATTTGGCTGTTAGTGAACATAACGAATACGAATTTATCTGAAGTTATGAATTATCCGAAATAATGAATGTCGCATCTACACAAGTGGAACGGAACAAATTTATAATAAATAATGATAATAATAAAAAGTAATTTGTTAAGTTCCATTTGTTTAGATACGGCATTTGTTATTTTCGGATAATTCGTAACTTCAGATAAATTCGTATTCGTTACGTTCACTAACAGCCAAATTTGAAAGGAAATTCCAATACCTATAATTTAATAGTTTAGTAAAGTTAGTATTAGTTATTATAGAAGATTTTTGAAATTTCGGGTTTTCGAAATTTCGTTCTTTTGAATTTTCAGATTTTCATTCTTATTTTTGGATTTCCGAATTTTGAATTTCCGAATATTCTATTTTCCGAATATTCAGAAAAATTCGTCAAACGGTTTTGGTTAATTCGGATATTTCCGAAATTAACAAATTTGTCGAGATTCGTTAAAAAAAGAATTTGGAATAAAACGAATTGCACATGTCTATTTTACATTACATTTACATTGTTCCAGCTTGCCCCAGCTATGTACAGTATATGCCATGCCTGTGGGATCCCTCCTAGAAGCTGGAAATCAATAGACACTAGACATGTGCGATTAGTTTCGTACGAATTTCCGTAAATTCATACATTCGGGAGGATCCAAAAAATGAATTGCTATGCTTCCGAATTTTGTACGAAATACGAAATTTTGTTTACGAATTTCGGATCCAAATTCCTAAGGAACATTCATAATTGTTACGAAAAGTTAACGAACCTAACGAAAATTTGTATTTCGTACGAGATTTCGGACACGAATTACGAAATACGAATTAATTCTAATACGAAATGGAATGAAACGAAACAAATTTATTGACGGCGCACATGTCTAATAGACACTGCTATCACACTGCTACTACCGTTATCTCCACTAGCTTCTGGGTCCCATGCTGAGCGATTGCCCTGCTGTATTCCGAACACAGGAGGTTGTCCGCTTGCAGCGGGTGCCAGTCAGATGTTTTTTTTTTTCTCAATGAATGCAGAGCATTCTCTGATTGGATGAGGTGGAGAGTTGGGGCAATGAGTACACACTCTCCACCTCTTCTAATCAGAGAACGATTTGCTCTCATTGATGCAGCGCTACCCCCTAGAGAGCCACTGTATTTTTGGGTTCCCCCCCCCATTCCTGCACAGCCAGACAACACACATTTTCCAACTTCCAGTAACCAGTCCATGGGCTTGTTTTTGTTGTTTTATTGAGGATAAACAACTTGGATGGGAAAGAGGGATTATGGGACCCGACAACAACCACCTGGCCAGGCTCCTTAATATTTATGTGTCAGTCTGACCACCTTGCCAGGCCTCCTGTCTGGGGATTGGTCAAAACTCCCATCAATATTTAGACCAGTGCCGGGACAAGGCCATCCAGCGCCCAGGGCAAAGATGCCAAACTGCGCCCCCCCACCTTCCCTTTAGGGTTAGGGTCAGGGTGCCCACATACCTGCAATAAACCATTGCTCCCAGGGCAGCTGTCCTTCCTGCCCACCCCTGGTCCCAGCCCTGATTCAGACCCTGCCTCCTTGCCTCCACCCACTAGCTTCTAGAACTTTCCATGGACCTCTAGAACCAGGGGGAGGCGATAGAGGCCTGGTCTGCTGAGCCTTTCAGCCTGACCTTAAACCGAACCCACAGCTAATTACCAGACTCACATAAGCTGCTGAGTCAGTATAAATTCACCTCGCTACATTGTATACTAGAGGAGCCTATATTGATAAAAGTAATTCTTTAAATGGTGCTGGTGCCAAAGAGCTCCTGTGTTAAGTAAGCAGCAAGGCAGCCACTAGGCACAGGACCTGGAAGCTCATGGAGATCGTGATTGGCAGCTTCTAGAGGGATCCCACAGGTATGGTATATTAGCTATACAAGTAGTTACCATAGCTTTACTAAAATCTCCAACCAGAAGATAAGTAGTTGCAGAAATAACTCAAACCAGGCGCCAACATTCATACCATGGTCAAAATCCTTGAAATCACATTATTCCCCCATTCCGGTGTTTGATGTGAAGTTAAATAACTGAAGATCCTGACTACTAACAAGCTTAATGTACTGTACCTAGGTTTGGTTTAGGCGGGTTTAAGGAACTTTAGTCAAGTTGGGATGCCAATTTTGAACCCCATTAAAGTCAATAGGAGTCAAGGCTTACAGCCCAGGCAAAAGGTTTTGAGAATGACACAAATCTCTGCAAAAACACTCTGGCATGCTGTCAATCAACTTCTGGGCCACATCCTGACTGATGGCAGCCCATTCTTGCATAATCAATGCTTGGAGTTTGTCAGAATTTATTTTTTGTTCACCCGCCTCTTGAGGATTGACCACAAGTTCTCAATGGGATTAAGGTCTGGGGAGTTTCCTGGCCATGAACCCAAATTTCGAAGTTTTGTTCTCCAAGCCACTTAGTTATCACTTTTGCCTTATGGCAAGGTGCTCCATCATGCTGGAAAAAAGGCATTGTTCCTCAACAAACTGTTCTTGGATGGTTGGGAGAAGTTGCTCTCGAAGGAGGTTTTTGCGCCATTCTTTATTGATGGCTGTGTTCTTAGCAACACTGTATCTTGTCCTAGGCCAACCAGGGCCAGGCCTAGGGTGACACTTTGCAGGAGGGGGGCCCAAGAAAGCCCCTGCCCAACAAAAAACAGCCTGCTCCCGCACGAAAAGAGTACCCGCTGTCTTATGGGGTGGACTGGGCCTGGGGGCAGGGTCCAGGAGGCAAATCGGTCTGGCGCTAGGGCTGCCACCCCATCCCTTTGTCCCTTTGTGTTTAGGCAGGGTTGCTAGTAAATTTAGTTTGCCAGACAGTAGATGCAGGTTAATTGTTAGTAGATCCACTGATTCCCCTCTAGCACCTTTTCTCTTCTGTCGATAGGTGGCATCATGCTGGTGACATTAGGTAGACAAGGGCTTAGCAAGGTCAGGTTATGAATGTGTATGGGGTGTCTCAGCCAATTTCTTTGGTCCCTTGGCCTACTGGGAGAGCCTATTTATTTGGGGAGTTTGGAGTCAGGTGATCGGGGTTCTATGCCATCTAGACGGCTGTCTGGGTGGACGTGTGTTATCCTGTGCCGGGCTGCTAGGCCGGTAGCCTGAGGCCTATCCCGGGGACATCTGGCTGCTAGGCGGTCTGAGGGCCTATTCAGAAGCAGGAGAAGCAGCGCAGGGTTGGGACTGCAGGATTGGAGTCCAACCGAGAGTAATGGTTCAGCTGGATGAGGAACCAGTTGTGGTCGGAGGTAGAGGGGAAGCTGTCGCCACTAAGGGACCATCCACCTAGTTACAGGAGACCACTGTGAGTAAGCTGGAGCCAGTACCAGAGCAGTCTTCTCACCAGCCGGGGACGGTGAAGAAGTGGGAAAACTTCAGCAAGTGCCAAGCCAGGGATCCAGCGGGACAGCAGAGGTGACGCTTGAGGAGCATCAGTGAGTGCCAAGCCAGGGACCCACCAGGGAAGCGGGGGTGATGCTTGAGGAAGACACTGAGATATGGAAGTGGAAGAGCTCAGGGGACTCAGTGGCGATGGGGTCTGAGAGTCTAATGAGAGACTGGGAGCTCAGTGAGTGAAGACCTACAGTGAGAGACTGTAGAGTGTGAGGAGAACTATTTGTGTTACCAATAGTTAAATACAACCACCGTTAGTGACTGTTACAAGATTTTTTGCCATAGGAAATAGTGGTCGTACCTATACAAAAGTGGTGTCCGGCTGGAGGCCTTCCACTGTATAGCTGTCTACCTATAGAAGTCTCAGAGTCTGCCAATTGCCATTGCATCTACTTAAGGGTGTCCTGGCCCTAACCCTCTCTCCCACAGTTCTTGTTCAAGAGACAATAAATCTCTTCGCATTCAAAAAGTGTCTGGCGCCCATCACTTCAACTTGTATTACACCCACCATGCCTTGTAACCCACTCTACCAAGAAGGATGTCAGCTCTCTTCGACTCTGGGGGTCACCATTAGGCCTCTAGAGGCCCGGGACCTTGCTACACCGTTAAACCTGAACACATAATAATTACATAGGTTCTGAGGTTAATTTAATGCAGATAAGGCACCGAGTTTAATTACCACCTTAATGGGCCACAGAACCTCTGTAAATAATATGTGTTCGGTTTTAAAGGGATAAGGTGGCAACCCTATCTGGCGCCCCTATAAAGTGATAATACCGGCCGGCAGCCGGTGACTGGTCTGTAATTCGGACAGACCGGTGGCCGCACTTAATACAACTGGCAGCCGCCAATACTAGGAAGTGTCACTGGCAGGTCTTAGCAGCCTAATATTCCACCTACCCTCCTCCGCGGCATCGTTGGGAGGAAGTTACGATTTGTAATGTAACTTCCTCCCATGGCTCTGTGTGGATAGCGTGGAGAAGAGAGGAGGGAAGCCCCCGGGTATGGCAGAAGAGGGTTCTTTTATTCTTTGCATTCTCACTGACAACACTGAAGAGGGCATTTAGGTGGTTTCTTTCCTGCTTGATAACTTTGAAGAGATATATAAAGAGATTACGGAATTATTTCCTTGTGAGTCATACTTCGAGAGCTAATGAATCTTACCTGTTGTCCTGGAATTTGATAGGGCTAAATTTGAGCCCTCCGGTGTTGATGTAATGAAAATACAAGGCTTTTGTCCTCTTCTGGATGAGAAGTAAAGCTGGAAGGTATACTTTTTTTGCAACCTGCTGATTTGTCTTAGGTTTCTCTCTATAGGAACATCTTCATGCAAGTTAATCCCGTTTTACTTAGCAACATGTATTGTAATTAAACATACACAGGTTAATCTTTCAGTCTGCGTGTTGACCTATTTTGGGGTAATTTTTGGCCTGATGGAGTCCTAATTCTTTGACTATTAAACTGGTTTGTGAATGTCACATGACCACCATCAAATGGAACATTAGTTGGGCAGGTCCCCATCCCTGGTGTCCCTCCTGGGATAAGTGGCACCGACAGCCAAGAGCGGTACCTGTGTGGTCAGATCAGTATTGAATAACCAATAATCCACAAATATTGATTTAGTCCAATCCTATCTGCTGGTCCAATGTGATGTAATTTAGGGGTATTTTAGTAGGTGAATATGAGCACTTCCCCCACTGGAAGTGCCTTCGTTATCACTTAGCATAGGCATTTGTTCTGACATGAGTCTGAGATGTTTCAGTGATCAGTCCAAATTCATTGACAGGTGCACTTGACCTCCTTCTGACCTGCATTTACCCCTAAGCATCTGTGCTCTCCATATGCGGCCTCTGTTCTCTAAGGCCCGCCCCCGCAGAGCGGAGTATATCAGTTATGTCCACTCAAAGCGCCTCCAGAAGAAATCCAAACCTAACCTTGACATGCAGATTTTACATTCCAATAGACTTCCATAGGTATGGAAAGCCTACTTGAAGCAAGCAAAAGCCTCTCAACACAGGAGCTTAGGGTCACACCAACCGTTGCAACGTGTGTGGTGTGGTGAGGTCTGGCCCAGCAGGAACAGCACAGTGTTGATTCACTGATACCGGTTGTCACGAACCTGGTGGAGATCGAGCTGTAGAGGGGGCTTCTCTTGCACCTCCTGTCCAACACCCCTGGTAGAGATGACAGGGAGTGTAGGACACAGAGTGGCACGAGGGCCGGTATAGCAGGTGGCACCAGCTGAGGCTTGACCCATTGGCCTTAGATCACCAGACAGGCACCCGTAACTGGAACTCTGACGCTTGATCAGTAGGTAGGAGCGTAGCCAGAACATAAGCCAGGGGTTCATCCACAGCCAGGCAGTACAGGTACAGGAACGTGAGACTGAAGCAGGAACAGGATACAAGCCGGGTTTGGTTCACAATCGGGCAGCAAGGTACAAGAGCATGAGACAGGAGCAGGGTTAAGCACAGGCCGAGGTCACAGGTAGGCAGGCGGAAGTCTAGAGGAGGGTTCAGGTAAAGCCAGGTCAAACACAGGTAGGCAGGAAACAGATCAGGGCCCAGGCAAACAGGGACAAGCTGAAAGACCACTCAGCAATGTGTTCATGTCATTGCTTGGTTTAAATAGGCCGTTTGGTGCCAATGCGTGCACGTGTGTATGTGCACGCGAGTGCGCTCGCGCATATTCCTTCTTGTGCATCTGCGCATGCGGGCCAATGCACGTCGGTTTACTGGTCTTCTCCTACACCAGTGCAGTGCACTGTTCTTCTTTTTTATTATTTGCAAACAAACTTTATTGAATTGTCACAGTTATAGAGTTCTGTCAGCTGCCAGGAGGTGACCCGTGCCGTGCACAGTATTTTTTCAGTACACACCACCTGCACACCACCGCAGCGCAGGCCGTTGTTTTTCCTTGTCTTGTGTTGGGGGTGCTGTGGGGCTGCTTGGGAATAGCCAAAAAACACAGTCCCACTGCACCTGGTGTGAAAGAACCCTTAAGCAGGCCGTAGATTATGCAATTTTCCTTATTATTATTCCTTATTCCTTATTATGCAACCATGTCCCAAACAATCAGAAAGGGGCCTCATCGAAGAAAATGACTTTTCCCCAGTTCTCAGCAGTCCAATCCCTGGACCTTTTGCAGAATATCAGTCTGTCCCTGATCATTTTCCTGGAGAGAAGTGGCTTCTTTGCTGCCCTTCTTGACACCAGGCCATCCTCCAAAAGTCTTCTCCTCACTGTGCGTTCCGATGTCCTCACACCTGCATGCTTCCATTCCTGAGCAAGCTCTGCGCTGGTTGTGCCCTGATCCCCCAGCTCAACCAACTGTAGGAGACGGTCCTGGCGCTTGCTGGACTTTCTTGGGCGCCCCGAAGCCTTCTTCACAACAATTACACCTTTCTCCTTGAAGTTCTTGATGATCCGATAAATGGTTGCTTTTGGAGCAATCTTAGTAGCGGCAATATACTTGGCTGTGAATCCCTTTTTGTGCAAAGCAATGATGACTGCACGTCAGAGCCATCTTAATAGCATCATGGGCCCCTGGGCAAAGTAATGTGCTGGGGCCCCTACCAGCATGGCCCAAATTTCGATTTTAAACAATAAGAAAACATGCCATAAATCAAAGACTAATTTAACGCAAAGGGCCCAGTACAGGGGGGAGACAGAAGGGCAAAGTAGAGGGTGGGGATCAGGAGGGCAAGATACTGGAATCAATAGGGCAAAGTATAGGTTCCCGGGACGCTGGCCATCCCAACAAAGCTTAGTAAAAAGCATGACTATCCCGGCAGATCCGGGACAGTTGGCAAGTATGATGTAATGCAAGATTAGCATGGGGCCCCCCATGCACCCGGGGCCCCCCAGGGAGTGCCTAAGGGTGCCCATGCATTAAGACAGCCCTGCTGTACATGTTTCCTTGCAGGTAACTAGTGACGGGACAAGATCATCTAGAGCCCAGGGCCAACATTCCAAACCCTGATCATTAAGTATCAGCAAAACCCACCCCCCCCCTCCCAACACCCCTCCCACCACCACCAAAAAAAAAACTAAATTGAGCACTAATCTTTATGCTTCCCCTTTAAGCATAAATTCCTCCTCCTCTCAGTACCCTTCTGCCCCCCTGCTGCAATCCCCCTTCCCAGCATAAATCTTTGCCCCCCTGTCCCCCCTCCAAGCTCAAATCCTCTCTCTCCCCAAATCCCACCAGCACAAATCCAACCCCCTCCCCACCAAAAAAAAAAAAAATCACCATCCTAGCACAAATTCTATACCCCACAAACTTCCCCTCAGAGTACAAATCCTTTACCTCAACTCCAAACCCCCCTCTCAGCACAAATTCTTCCCCCAGTCCCCCCCTCATAGCACTAATCCTCCCCTCCCTCAAATTTCCCCTCCTAGCACAAATACCCCCATTCACCCTCCCCCCCCCCCAAAAAAAATGTTTTCCCTCCTAGCCAAATTTCCTCCTCTCTATATTATCTCTTCTAGCACATATAGCGCATACCCCCCCCCCCCAAATCCCCCCACCTAGCACAAATCCTCTTCCCCCATTCCCCCTCACAACACAAATCCCCCTAAACACCATTCCATTTTTTTTCCCCTCCTAGAACCATTCTTATCCCCTGCCACCCTTCAAACCCCCCCCCAACACAAATCACCTCCTCCAATCTCCTTGCGGTGCCCTCCCCACCTCACATGATACCACAGTGCCCAGGGCAGCCATACCTTCTGCCCACCCCTTGTCCCCGCCCTGCAGTTAACCATGGTTAACAGAGGAAGAACAATGATTTCAAGCACCACCCTCCTTTTAAAACTTCCAGTGTGTTCTTCTTCCTCAATCAGCATTACAGAATGATTTCCAGCCTTGTCCTCGTGAACACTGACACCTGTGTTACCGAAAGAATCACTGACATGTCAGCTGGTCCTTTTGTGGCAGGGCCGAAATGCAGTGAAAATTTTTTTGGGGGGGGCAAAGAGGGACTTTGCAATTAATTGCAATTCATCTGATCACTTTTCATAAATGCTAATTTCCAGCATAAAAACCGAGGCAGCAGACCTTGTGTAAATGTATGTTTGTGCCATTCTCAAAAACTTTTAGCCACGGCCATAGAAGTCAGTAACGGCCATTTTCTAGACTAATAGGCAAGGGATTGTCAAATAATCGGCATGGGGGGGGGCTGAGAAATACCCTGGGGAAAATGTACTGTACCAGGGAAAAAAACAAAAAACAAAGTTTAACAATTCCGTTTGGTAGGGAGCAGAAATTTTAACAATGCTTAAAGTGAAACATTAAAAATGCAGAACTCCACAGTCACGCCTCTTAATCATCATTGGTTCTCTGCGGAGAGAGTATATCACCGCTCCAGGTGGGTCAGATCAAAGTAAAAGGCATCTCCTTCAGTCTAGAAGTCCAGGTGCTGGAAATGCTGTAGCAGTTAGACATCAAAGTATTCCTGGACAGCCGCACTCCAAAAATATTTGCCTTTATTCAATAAAGTGTCATCCAAAATACAGGTCACAGCAGAGTGGAACAAAGCTTACGCGTTTCGCACTAACACAGAATGCTTAGTCATAGCTATGACTAAGCACTCTGTGTAGTGTGAAACGCGTAAGCTTTGTTCCACTCTGCTGTGACCTGTATTTTGGATGACACTTTATTGAATAAAAGGCAAATATTTTTGGAGTGGGGCTGTCCAGGATTTCTTTGATGTCTAATTGGTTCTCTGCGGCCCAACTTGCTGGTTTCCTGCATAGGCTTAAAGGCTAAGTTCACTTTTCTTTTCTTTTTAAATCTCGCTCCCCTATGTACCGATATACCTCGATTGCAGAAAAAGAAAAGCTTTCTTTGATTTTTAGAAATAGTCCTTACCTCGGCCCCTGCTGCGTTCATAGAAAACGTCATGACTTCCCGGTATGTAGATTTCGGACGTTAGAGCCATAAGACACATGCTCGGTGAGCGGAAAAAACTCCAAAACGGCCCCCTAAAAAAAATGGCTGTGTCACGAGCAGGGCCAATCACAACAGCCCTTTACCATGTGATCAGCTGTATCCAATCACAGTTGATAACATGTAAACAGACTTGCTGGTTATCGGCAGTCTTTTCCTCACGCGCTGTCACAGGTAATTGATAATTTAGGGCACTTATCATTACTTTCCTGACTATCAACACATCAGTGCTGCATATCAGTGCCTCCTCATCAGTGGAGTCTCATCAGCGCACATCAGTGAAGAAAAATTACTTATTTACAAATTTTATAACAGAAACTGAGAAAACTTTTTTTTTTTTTTTTTCAAAATTTTCTGTCTTTTGCTAAAAAAAATTAAAAAAAAAACATAAAAAACCCCAGACAAAGAATTGGTCTGATTAATGGTGAAACACCCAATCAAATGGCACCTCATCCCAGATATAGGTAAATCAAGATAAAGGAGTTGTGGGGATTTTTGCGGTGCCAAGAAATTCCAGAAAAAGTAATTGTTTAAAAAGTATATAACTAATATTTTATTTTAACAAGTTCAAGGTTGAAAGATACAGGGAAAAAAAAATCCCAATAATGATAATAATATGGTGGTCACAGAAAGCAGGTTCATGTAGAATAGATACATTGCACATTAGCCCGACATGTTTCGCCGATTGCTTCTTCAGGGGATGTGCGAATGAAGATACAGATATCGGGAAAAACTAAACAATCATAGAGACAAAGGAATATAATGAATAAACAATGAATAAACAAAATAACAAAATATAATATATATATATAAACAAAAACCTTGAGTGCCGGTTCACACAGGGGCGACTTGTCAGCCTGACAAGTCACCTCCCGTTCTGTACAATGGTACCGTTCTAATAGGAGCGACGCAAGTCGCTCCGACTTAGAAAAAGGTTCCTGTACTATTTTGGGGGCGACTTGAGGTGACTTGCATAGACTTCTATACAGAAGTCGTTTTGCAAGTCGCCGTGGAAGTCGTGTGCAGGTCGCCTCGGTAAGGCGACCTGCAAGTCCTGCCGCCCCTGTGTGAACCGGGGCAGACATACTTGTTTATATATATATATATATATATATATATATATATATATTATATTTTGTTATTTTGTTTATTCATTACATTTCTTTGTCTCTATGATTGTTTAGTTTTTCACGCTATCTGCATCCCCTGAAGAAGCAATCGGCGAAACATGTCGGGCTAATGTGCAATGTATCTATTCTACATGAACCTGCTTTCTGTGACCACCATATTATTATCATTATTGTGATTATTTTTCCCTGTATCTTTTAACCTTGAGCTTGTTATACTTTTTAAACAATTACTTTTTCTGGATTTTCTTGGCACCGCAAAAATCCCCGCAACTCCTTTATCTTGATAAAAAAAAAAAAACCCCGGTGATAAATACATGCCACCAAAATGAAAGCTTTATCTGTCTCAACCGCGCAATTGTCATTCAAAGTGTGACAGCGCTGAAAGCTGAAAATTGGCCTGGGCAGGAAGGGGGGGGGGGGTAAAAAAAAGTGTCCGGTAGGCAAGTGGTTAAATACCACCAAAAGAAAGCTTTATCTGTCTCCAAAAAAAAAAAAAATGATACAGCATTGCATGGACCGCCCAATTGTCATAGCACTGAAAGCTGTAAATCGGCCTGGGCAGGAAGGGGGTAAAAGTGGCTGGTGGTACCGAGGTGGTTGAAGTGTCTGGAAGGGGGAGGACGCTCTGATCCACCACTGTAAGGGGGGGGGGGGTAATTTTCCCCTCTGATCTTGAATAAATTTGTTTTGCAGGGTTTCCCTGAGATGTGAAAATTATTTTCAAGGGTTCCTCTAAGCAGGTGAAGAGGTTGAGAGAGGCTGCTATAACCTGTGGGATGACTTTTAACAACTCATCCCTATTAAAAATACAAATATTTAAATGCATGATAAACCTTAGCCAAACAAGAGAATTCCACCCCGAGAATAAATATATTCCTCTCCTTCCTCGGTCAGATCCCACCTGTCCACATCCTCTCGGCAAACACGCCGTGGCTTTGGCGTTCGCGGTGTAATCAGTTCCTTATCTTATAAGATTGTGCTCGATTCCAATATTACCTCCTACACCCGATCGTTCTTTTCATCTGTTTATTCTGCTGCGCTGGAATTTTCTTTTATGGTTTTATATCAAAGTAATTGGGTTACACAATTACGGTTCCAAGAAAGAGATAGAGAGATATGAAACGTACCTTACACTCATTACCCCGGGTTCAATGGCAGACAAGGAAAACAAAAATGTTTGTCTTGCAAATGAGATAGAAAAACTTTTCACTTTCAAATGTTTAAAGAGCAACTCAATAAAATCCGTAATTCTGTTCAGCCAGTTCTTTGGCCCACGAGGCCCCACCGGACCCCCTTGGCCTCCAATGCAGTTAAGCAGTACAGTTTAGTAAAGAACGTCCTCCCACCCTACTGACTAGACCAGAGGTCTCCAGATTCCGGCCCAGGGGACGGATGTGGCCCTATGCTTGCCTTTATCGGGCCCTTGGGGCACTTTTCCACCCACTGATACATGGCACTATTCCTTCAGTGGGGTAAAATTTCTGTCACTGATACCAACAATAGAGGGTTATTCTACCACTGACACCAACAATGGGGCACTATTCCTATCACTGACCCCAACAATGGGGCACTATTCCTATCACTGACCCCAACAATGGGGCACTATTCTTCCCACTGACCCCAACAATGGGGCACTATTCATCCCACTGATACCAACAGTGGGGCACTATTCTTCCCAATGATACCAATGATGGTGCACTATTCCTCCCACGGATAGAAAAAATGGGGCATTATTCCTCCCACTGACACCAATGATGGAGCACTATTCCTCCCACTGACACCAATGATAGGGATTCCTTCTACACCAACAATGGGGCATAATTCCTGTCACTGGTACCAACAATTTCTGTCACTGATACCAACAATAGAGGGTTATTTCTACCACTGACCCCAACAATGGGGCACTATTCCTATCACTGACCCCAACAATGGGGCACTATTCCTATCACTGACCCCAACAATGGGGCACTATTCCTATCACTGACCCCAACAATAAGGGAACTATTCTTCCCACTGATACCAACAATGGGGCACTATTCCTCCCACTGATACCAACAATGGGGCACTATTCTTCCCACTGATACCAATGATGGGGCACTATTCCTCCCACGGATACAAAAAATGGGGCACTATTCCTCTCACTGACACCAATGATAGGGATTCCTTCTACACCAACAATGGGGCATAATTCCGGTCACTGATACCAACAATAGGGCACTGTTTTTCCCACTGACACCAACAATGGGGCATAATTCCTCCTACTGACACCAATGATGGGACACTATTCCTCCCACTGACACCAATGATGGGACACTATTCCTCCCACCGATACCAATGATGGGGCACTATTCCTCCCACTGACCCCAATGATGGGACACTATTCCTCCCACCGATACCAATGATGGGGCACTATTCCCCCCACTGACCCCAATGATGGGACACTATTCCTCCCACCGATACCAATGATGGGGCACTATTCCTCCCACTGACCCCAATGATGGGGCACTATTCCTCCCACTGACACCAAGGATGGGACACTATTCCTCCCACTGACACCAATGATGGGGCACTATTCCTCCCACTGACACCAATGATGGGGCACTATTCCTCCCACTGGCACCAATGATGGGGCACTATTCCTCCCACTGGCACCAATGATGGGGGACTATTCCTCCCACTGGCACCAATGATGGGGCACTATTCCTCCCACTGACACCAATGATGGGATACGGTTTACGACCACTGACACCAGGACAATTTCTACTCCCAATGGCCGCAGTCCAGCTCCCCTAAAGTCCAGAGGACAGTAAACTTTTAAGGTGCGGGTAACACATTACATTAAATTAAACATTAATACATTAAAAAGTATCAAAATCAAAAATTGAATTAAGAATATCCCTTTCATGACTAAGCCTATTTTTGAAATTTGGTGTTTACAAGTTAAAATCCGTTTTTGCTAGAAAATTACCTAGAACCCCCAAACATTATGTATATTTTTTAGCAGAGAATCTAGAGAATAAAATGGAGATTGTTGCAATATTTTATATCACAATATTTGCGCAGCGGTGTTTTAAATGCAAATTTTTGGGAAAAGGGACACTTTCATCAATTAAAAAAAAAAACAAACAGTAAAGTTAGCCCAATTTTTTTGTATAATGTGAAAGATGATGTTACGCCGAGTAAATAGATACCAAACATGTCACGCTTTATAATTGCACGCACTCGTGGAATGGCAACAAACTACGGTACCTAAGAATTTCCATAGGTGACGTTTTTAAATTTTTTTTACAGTTACCAGGTTAGAGTTACAGAGGAGGTCTAGTGTTAGATTTATTGCTCTCGCTCTGACGATTGCGGCGATACCTCACATGTGTGATTTGAACACCGTTTACATATGCGGGCGCGACTTCCATATGCGTTTTCTTTGCTGCGCGAGCTCGCAGCAACGGGGGTGCTTTAAAAAATTGTTTTTTTTCCTTATTTATTTCATTTATTTTTATATTTATAAATTGTGTTTAAAAAAAAAAAAAAAATTTGATGACTTTTATTGCTGTCACAAGGAATGTAAACATCCCTTGTGACAGTAATAGGTGGTGACAGGTACTCTTTATCTAAAAGACTCCTGATCCCTCCTTTGCACTTCAAAGTATTCAGATCGACGATTTTGAATACTTTGATTTCAGCCAATCAGGTAACGGATAACAGATCTGAACACCTGGTGGAGAGGCGGTTTTGTGTTAGGAAAGCGAATATTTATTCGCTTTTCTAACACAGATGAATGACCTGCAAGCGCCCAGCATAGCGTTCGCAGGTCACGTTTTATGATGCCTATTAGAGCCTATGGCTATTGGTGCTAAAGGGGATGGCAGGAGAGAGGGGGCGGCGCCCGTGTGCCCTTAATGCATGGGCCGCCACCGATGGTCCTCCTCACTACCTAACACTATCACTAGATTGACAATAAACTAATATTCTACTCTTTTTAGACTTTCATTGCATCTCCATACTAAACTAACTTGTTCATGTGAGTTGTGTTTGTCTAGTAGTCACTAGATAGGCGTGTATAGCATGTAGCGGAAATGAAACATTATGCCAACGTTTTCTTTGCCGCAACTATGAACTTAATATGGATCTCTCACTCTTCAGGAATGGAGCCTTACAAGGTTTTTCAGAAATCTGCTGAGCTTCCTATAGCAGGAGGACCTATGGTCATTGAGTTTGCCCACTCGGCGAAACCATTCCTGGAGAGTGAGAGAGATACCACAAATAGTACCCAACAGATAAACAGGAGGAGGACCTCATGGTCATAACCAAAACCTTGTAAGGCTCCATTCTTGGAGAGTGAGAGAGATACCACGAATAGTACCCGACAGATAAACAGGAGGAGGACCTCATGGTCATAACCAAAACCTTGTAAGGCTCCATTCTTGGAGAGTGAGAGAGATACCACTAGCAGTAGTGTGAATAAAATGGGGGAAGGACCTCATGGTCATTGAGCTTACCCAATAAGCAAAACCTTGTAAGGCCCCATTCCTGGAGTGTGAGAGAGATAAAGCTAACAGGACCCGTGAATGAAACGGTAAAAGGACCTCATGGTCATGGACTAATATTCTACTCTTTTTAGACTTTCATTGTGTCTCCATACTAAACTAACTTGTTCATGTGAGTTGTGTTTGTCTAGTAGTTACTAGATAGGCGTGTATAGCGTGCAACGGAAATGAAACATTATGCCAACGTTTTCTTTGCCACAACTATAAACTTAAAAAGGATCTCTCACTCTTCAGGAATGGAGCCTTACAAGGTTTTTCAGAAATCTGCTGAACTTCCTATAGCAGGAGGACCTCATGGTCATTGAGCTTGCCCACTCGGCGAAACCTTGTAAGGCCCCATTCCCGGAGAGTGAGAGAGATACCATGAATAGTACCCGACAGATAAACAGGAGGAGGACCTCATGGTCATAACCAAAACCTTGTAAGGCTCAATTCTTGGAGAGTGAGAGAGATACCACTAGCGGTACCGGGAATAAAATGGGGGGGAGAACCTCATGGTCATTGAGCTTGCCCACTCGGCGAAACCTTGTAAGGCCCCATTCCCGGAGAGTGAGAGAGATACCACGAATAGTACCCGACAGATAAACAGGAGGAGGACCTCATGGTCATAACCAAAACCTTGTAAGGCTCCATTCTTGGAGAGTGGGAGAGATACCACGAATAGTACCCGACAGATAAACAGGAAGAGGATATCATGGTCATAACCAAAACATTGTAAGGCTCCATTCTTGGAGAGTGAGAGAGATACCACTAGCGGTACCGGGAATAAAACGGGGGGGGGGGGGGGGGGGAAGGACCTCATGGTCATTGAGCTTACCTAATAAGCAAAACCTTGTAAGACCCCATTCCTGGAGAGTGAGAGAGATACTGCTAACAGGACCCGTGAATGAAACGGTAAGAGGACCTCATGGTCAATGAGCTTACCCAATAAGCAAAACACAATTAACAACCAACCAAATGTCAGTTCAGTTATGATCTGCTGCTTTGAGTTTCCATACTTTTTAGATTTTCGTTGGTTCGCCATAAATAAACTAACTTGTTCATGTGCGTTGTGTTTATCCAGTAGTCAGTAGATAGGCGTGTATAGCGTGTCAGTATACAATACTTCTAAGGTTTCTCTTTCTTCTAGCACAGTAGAACATGGCTCATAGTACAAACATTGGATTAATTCACTGTGCGTTTTGTTGACACTGGTGATAAGTCAACTAAAGAAGATGAAGGGATCAAACACTAAAAATAAATACTGCTCTGGAAAATTGCTATTTTTACCGTTGTGATTTTTCAGCCGTGATTATCAGAAAAAAAAAGAGTGATGATACCAGAATAGAGAATCTAGAAGAACATAGACAAGATTCAGTAAAGGAAATCTGCAGGAATGTATCATGTGAGTATTGCGAGAAGTCTCGTCATTACAGATCAGCCTATCCAACACCCCCCCCCCCCAGCAATAACAGATCTCCCTAGTAACAATAAGTCCTACCCAGCAACAATAGACCCTCCCCCCAGGAACAAAATACCCCCCCCCCCTCACCAGCAACCATAGACCCACATCAGCAACAACAGATCAACCCAACAACAATAGACCCCCGCCAGCAACAACAGACCCTCCAACAGCCAGCAAAAATAGACTCCCTCAACATTAGATCCTCCCAGCAGCATAAAACCTCCCCCCAGCAACAATAGATCCCCCAGTAGTCAGCATCAATAGATTCTCCTGGCATACCTCAGCACCTCTTACCAACACATACAGTATATTCAGTGATGGAGGTGCTGGAACTTCATAACACCACATTCCCATTGAACAAAGGCCTTGCCTACATGTCATGTTGACCCCAGGAGGTTAATACCATAATTTCATGAACAGGGGTAAAAAGGATACAGGGGCGAGGGAGACCAATCGATAAGCAAAGTCACCAGATGTCAGGGCGGAATACCCATGGTGACTCGCTAACCAGGGCGAGAACCTTGTTTAGGTTCTGGGGGTCGGGTCAGGGATATGATTTCCAACTTCAGCGCATTATCCCTGTCATGACATGTCCAAACCCTGCATGACTGCCATGAGCAAGATCCATATAAAGATCCTGAGGAGGTTCTGTACAACCGGAACATACTATTTTATACCTAAACATACAGTGCCTTGAAAAAGTATTCATACCCCTTGAAAATTTGCACATTTTGTGATGTTACAACCAAAAACATAAATGTATTTTATTGGGATTTTATATGACAGACCAACACAAAGTGGCACATAATTGTGAAGTGGAAGGAAAATGATAAATGGTTTTTAATTTTTTTTTTACAAAAAATATCTGAGGAGTGTGGCGTTCATTTGTATTCAGCCCCCTTTACTCTGATGCCCCTAACTAAAATCTAGTGGAAGCAATTGCCTTCAGAAATCGCCTACTTAGTAAATAGAGTCCACCTGTGTGTAATTTAATCTCAGCATAAATACAGCTGTTCTGTGAAGCCCTCAGAGGTTTGTTAGAGAACCTTAGTGAACAAACAGCATCATGAAGGCCAAGGAACACACCAGACAGGTCAGGGATAAAGTTGTGGAGAAGTATAAAGCAGGGTTCGGTTATAAAAAAATCTCCCAAGCTTTGAACATCTCACGGAGCTCTGTTCAATCCATCATCGGAAAATGGAAAGAGTATGGCACAACCGCAAACCTACCAAGACATGGCCGTCCACCTAAACTGACCGGCCAGGCAAGGAGAGCATTCATCAGAGAAGAGCCAAGAGGTCCATGGTAACTCTGGAGGAGCTGCAGAGATCCACAGCTCAGGTGGGAGAATCTGTCCACAGGACAACTATTAGTCGTGTTCTCCACAAATCTGCCCTTTATGGAAGAGTGACAAGAAGAAAGACATTGGAGAAAAAGTCATAAGAAGTCCTGTTTGTAGTTTGTGAGAAGCCATGTGGAGGACACAGCAAACATGTGGAAGAAGGTGCTCTGGTCAGATTAGAGTTAAAATGAACTGTTTGGCCTAAAAACAAATCGCTACATGTGGTGGAAAACTAGTGCAACGTACACACGGTCAGACTTTTAACTGGACTGGTCCAACGGACATTGCGCCGGACTTTTTTTTACGAACAGACTTGCCTACACACGACCGGACTTTCCGTGGACCTATTTCCTGACGGAGTTACGGCGGACTTTCCAAATGAACGGACATGCCCACACACGAACAAGTCCATTCATTTTGAACGTGACTCGGGTACGACAGGACTAGAAAAGGAAGGAAGTCAATCTCGCCTCTTTTATCGGCAAGATTGACACCTTGCAGGGCATACCAGGCTCTTAGGTCTGGTATGGATTTTAAGGGGAACCCCCTATGCCGAAAAAACGGCATGGGGTCCCCCCAAAATCCATACCAGACCAAAGTGACATCGTCGCAATAGGAAAATTTGTTTTTCCTGATGCAGCGAGTGCGAGATGCAGTACCCTGCCCTCGCGTCGTATCTGGTCCGTCGGACCAGCATACAGACAAACGGGCTTTCCATTAGGAACTGAGTCCGGCGGAGTTACGACGTAAAGATTTGAAGCAGGCTTCAAATCTAAAGTCCGTTGGATTTCCGACTGAAACAGTACGTCGGAAGTCCGATGCAGACCACACACGGTCCGGTTGGAAAGTCCGCCCACGTGTACACGGCATAACACTGCACATCATCCTGAACACACCATCCCCACTGTGAAACATGGTGGTGGCAGCATCATGTGGTGGGGATGCTTTTCTTCAGCAGGGACAGGGAAGCTGGTCAGAGTTGATGAGAAGATGGATGGAGACAAATACAGGACAATCTTAGAAGAAAACCTGTTAGAGTCTGCAAAAGACTTGAGACTGGGTCGGAGGTTCACCTTCCAGCAGGACAACGACCCGAAACATCCAGCCAGAGCTACAATGGAATGGTTTAGATCAAAGCATATTCATGTGTTAGAATGGCCCAGTCACAGTCCAGACCTAAATCACATTGAGAATCTGTGGCAAGACTTGAAAATTGCTGTTCACAGACGCTCTCCATCCGATCTGACAGAGCTTGAGATATTTTGCAAAGAAGAATGGGCAAAAATGTCCCTCTCTAGATGTGCAAAGCTGGTAGAGACATCCCCAAAAAGACAGCTGTAATTGCAGAGAAAGGGGGTTCTACGAAGTATTGACTCAGGGGGGCGCTATACAAATGCCCCCCCACACTTCATATATTTATTTGTAAAGAATTTTGAAAAACATTTATCATTTTCCTTCCACTTCACAATTATGTGCCACTTTGTGTTGGTCTATCACATAAAATCCCAATAAAATACATTGACGTTTTTGGTGTAACATGACAAAAGGTGGAAAATTTCAAGGGGTATGAATACTTTTTCAAGGCACTGTAGCTCATATTGCATCAGGGGGTCATTTCCAGGCCTGTACTGGCCATAGGGACTACCGGGAGATTCCCGGTGGGCTGATGGCTCAGTGGGCCAGTCAGATGCAGTCCTGGAGCCGCTCCTCTCTGACAGTGAGTGATCGCAATTTCACTCCTGTCAGGAGGAGAAGCTTCCTTCCATTAGGCGTTATGCTCCCTCCAGCCTGCAGGGGGAAATAGACCAACGCCAGACTTTCCTTCCTCTCTCCCCTATCACTTGTTATCACATGACTGGAGAGAGGAACAAGAAGCTGCCTTCAAAACGGTGAGTACATGTGGGAGGGGGAGGAGAGGGAGGACACTGATGTGAAGGGCTGCTGATGGGGGCTCTCTGGTGGGGACTGTGATGTGAAGTGGGCTGCTGATGGGGACGCTGATGTGAAGTGGGCTGCTGATGGGGACTGTGATGTGAAGGGGGCTGCTGGTGGGGACTGTGATGTGAAGGGGGCTGCTGATGGGGACGCTGATGTGAAGTGGGCTGCTGATGGGGACTGTGATGTGAAGGGGGCTGCTGGTGGGGACTGTGATGTGAAGGGCTGCTGATGGGGACTGTGATGTGAAGTGGGCTGCTGGTGGGGACTGTGATGTGAAGTGGGCTGCTGGTGGGGACTCTGATGTGAAGTGGGCTGCTGATGGGGACGCTGATGTGAAGTGGGCTGCTGATGGGGACTGTGATGTGAAGTGGGCTGCTGGTGGGTACTGTGATGTGAAGTGGGCTGCTGATGGGGACGCTGATGTGAAGTGGGCTGCTGATGGGGACTGTGATGTGAAGTGGGCTGCTGATGGGGACTGTGATGTGAAGTGGGCTGCTGATGGGGACTGTGATGTGAAGGGGGCTGCTGGTGGGGACTGTGATGTGAAGTGGGCTGCTGATGGGGATGCTAATGTGAAGTAAGCTGCTGATGGGGACTGTGATGTGAAGGGGGCTGCTGGTGGGGACTTCTATGTGAAGTGGGCTGCTGGTGGGGACTGTGATGTGAAGTGGGCTGCTGGTGGGGACTGTGATGTGAAGTGGGCTGCTGGTGGGGACTCTGATGTGAAGTGGGCTGCTGGTGGGGACTCTGATGTGAAGGGGGCTGCTGGTGGGGACTGTGATGTGAAGGGGGCTGCTGGTGGGGACTGTGATGTGAAGTGGGCTGCTGGTGGGGACTGTGATGTGAAGTGGGCTGCTGGTGAGGACTCTGATGTGAAGGGGGCTGCTGCTGGGGACTGTGATGTGAAGTGGGCTGCTGGTGGGGACTGCTATGTGAAGTGGGCTGCTGGTGGGGACTGCTATGTGAAGTGGGCTGCTGGTGGGGACTGTGATGTGAAGTGGGCTGCTGGTGGGGACTGTGATGTGAAGTGGGCTGCTGGTGGGGACTCTGATGTGAAGGGGGCTGCTGGTGGGGACTGCTATGTGAAGTGGGCTGCTGGTGGGGACTCTCTGTGAAGGGAGCTGCTGATTGGGACACTCTGATGTAAGGAAGACACTGTTGGGGACACTCTGATGTAAGGGGGACGTTGTTGGGGACACTCTGATGTAAGGGGGACGTTGTTGGGGACACTCTGATGTAAGGGGGACGTTGTTGGGGACACTCTGATGTAAGGGGGACGCTGTTGGGGACACTCTGTAAGGGGGACGCTGTTGGGGACACTCTGATGTAAGGGGGACTCTGTTGGGGACACTCTGATGTAAGGGGGACGCTGTTGGGGACACTCTGATGTAAGGAGGGTGCTGTTGGGGACACTCTGATGTAAGGGGGACGCTGTTGGGGACACTCTGATGTAAGGAGGGTGCTGTTGGGGACACTCTGATGTAAGGGGGATGCTGTTGGGGACACTCTGATGTAAGGGGGATGCTGTTGGGGACACTCTGATGTAAGGAGGGTGCTGTTGGGGACACTTTGATGTAAGGGGGACGCTGTTGGGGACACTCTGATGTAAGGGGGACGCTGTTGGGGACACTCTGATGTAAGGAGGGTGCTGTTGGGGACACTCTGATGTAAGGAGGGTGCTGTTGGGGACACTCTGATGTAAGGAGGGTGCTGTTGGGGACACTCTGATGTAAGGGGGACGCTGTTGGGGACACTCTGATGTAAGGAGGGTGCTGTTGAGGACACTCTGATGTAAGGGGGACGCTGTTGGGGACACTCAAAATTAAAGTGGGCCAGTCATGAGGAAGTCCAGGGCCAAATTTTTGTCCCAGTCCAGCCCTGGTCATTTCCATCTCTCTGTGACTAATTGTGTTGGCTGGCGTTTCACTTCACGTTTGCATGAAAGGTTTGATTTGTTTGCACACAATATTGCTACTTTTGTATTCATTTCATTTCCTTATTACCAATTTTTGGATGTCCGCTCCTTTCATTCCTGGTAAATTATCTCTGAAATGTATTGACAATGCTGCGGGAGTATTTGCTATACTGATCACATGACCATAGCTATCATGTGACCAGGCATTTAAAACGAACCTATGAAGGTTAAAAAAAACACATGAGCTGCCATTGCTGACCAGCTGTTTGAAGGTTCAGGACTGTCATTTCCATCCTGGTCAGCCAATGACCTGACAAGCCATGTAGTCCATAGACGACTCCTATCTTGCATGTTTGCTGCTCACACAAGGTATAGATACTTACTAGGTAGGATGACAAAATATGATCGTTGTCCCCAACTATTTTGGAAAGATTTTGGGGGTGTTAGAAATGGGGCTTGGGGGGGGGGGATTTGTTCTAGAGGGTATTATATTGGGGGAGGGAGAGGAAATTTGGGAGGGAGAATTTGTGCAGACAGGGAGGAATATTTTTTGGGGGGGGTAAGATTTGTTCTAGGAGGGGGAATGTGCTAGGAAGGATGATTTGGGGGTTTGTGGTAGGGGGATGGAGGGAAGATGATTAGTGCTAGGAGGGGGCATGGGGGGGGGGGGATTTGTGCTAGTAGGGTGTGTTTGGGGGGTATTTTTCACGGCTTCTCCTCCTGGCTAATCCGGTCTTAAGGTCCGCCTCCTGTCCTGATTGGCCGGGAGGAGAAGCTGGAAGTAAATATTGATTCGCTAATGTCACAAGTGGGTGGGTTCAACCTTTTTGAAGCCAATTGGAACCTCAGGCTCTAATCATGTGCTTAAAAAAAACCTCATAGAAACCGTTTGATTGCGGCTCCCCGCATGGAAATTAGGGGGGTGGCACCCCTGCGCCCAGGGCCGGACTGGCAAACCGGGATACCGGGAGATTTCCCAGTAGGCCGCCTGAGTTGAGGCTGCAGTGCTCCCCTCTCTCCTGCTCCTGCGTGTCACGGAGCTGGCTGGGTCTGTGTTCGGCGGCGGCGCTGTAACACGGTCCCGCCCCCCTAGACCGGCTTGTGTGATAGTAGATAGAATCAGTGTTCCGCCTATCACACGAGCCGGTCTAGGGGGCGAGACCATGTTACAGCGCCGCTGCCGAACACAGACCCAGCCAGCTCCGTGATCCACATGAGTAGATGCCCGTACAGTCCGCCCTGTGTGCCTGGATAGGAGGATCAGCGGGGGGCCGCATATAGAGGAAATTAGCTTTTTATATTCCTCCATGCAGCCGCTGAATACTTGCAGGAGGGAGAGGAGGAGAATCAAGCATTCAGCGGCTGCATAGAGGAATATAGAAAGCTAATTTCCTCTATATGTGGCCCCCCGCCGATCCTCCTATCCAACTTCTTTTACTGGCCCCCCCAGTTCTCCTTGTGCTCCCTGGCTCCCCCCCATGCTCTCCTCCCCTCACCACACTCTCCAGCCCCCCCCCTCACAGTTCTCTCCACCCCTGTTTTTTCTGCCCCCCCCTGCTCTCCAGCTCTCCCCATCCTACTCTAGCCACCATCCCAGTGCTCTTCACTCCCCCAGTGCTCTCCACCCATGTTCTTTCTCCCCCCCCCCAGTGCTCTCCAGCTCTCCCCATCACTCTCCAGCCCCCACCCCAGTGCTCTCCGCCCCCCACAGTGCTCTCCAGCCCCCCATTCTCCGCACCCCTGTTCTTTCGGTCCCCCCCCGGTGCTCTCAAGCTCCACCCATCACTCTCCAGCCCCCCCTGTGCTCTTTGCCCCCCGTGCTCTCCACCCCTGTTTTTTTTTGGCTCCCCCTCCAGTGCTCTCAAGCTTCCCCCCCAGCACTCTCCGCTCCCCACCCCTGTACTCTCCACTCCCCCCTGCATTTTGCCCCCCCCCCTGTGCTCTTTGCCCCTCGTGCGCTCCACCCCTGTTTTTTTTGGCTCCCCCTCCAGTGCTCTCAGGCTTCCCCCCCAGCACTCTCTGCTCCCCACCCCTGTACCCTCCACTCCCCCCTGCATTTTGCCCCCACCCATGTGCTCTCCAACCCCCGCCAGTGCTCTCCAGTCCCCCATGCTTTCCACCCCTGTTCTTTCTGGCCCCCACTGGTGCTTTCAAGCTCCCCCCATTGCTCTCCACTCCCCCCTGCTCTTTGTACCCCCCAGTGCTCTCCACCCCTGTTTTTCTGCCCCTCCCCCAGTGCTCTTCGCCACCCCACACTCTTAGCCCCCACAGTGCTCTCCACCTCTGTTCTTTTTGGACCCCCAGTGCTCTCAAGTCCCCCCCAGTGCTCTCCGCTCCCCATCCCTGTGATCTCCACTCCCCCCTGCTCTTTGCCCCCACCCATGTGCTCTCCAACCCCGCCAGTACTCTCTGCTCCCCCTTCTTTCCAGCTGCCACCCAGTGCTCTCCACTTCCCCAGGACCAGAGGACAGACTGACAGGGGCCGGAAAATGAGGATGGCTGAAGGTGCAGGTGGCCAGGGACCACTCCATCTCACAGCAAACAGATCCTCTGGAAGGAGCACTGTCCCCATCCAAAACGAGAACAGACCCTGCCTGCTGCTGGCCATCATGGATATCCTGCTGGCATGCAAGGTACCGTACCAAGCTTTAACAACACACCTTCCCACAGACAGGGACTGCTGACTGGGCCATGGGGCACAGGAGGGGCTGCAATGATGGGCACAGTGAAGCTGCATTCCTGGGCACAGTGAGACTGCATTCACGGGCACAGTGAGACTGCATTCACGGCACAGTAAAGCTGCATTTGATGGGCACAGTGAGGCTGCATTGATGGGCACAGTGAGGCTGCATTGATGGGCACAGTGAGGCTGCATTGATTGGCACAGTGAGGCTGCAATGATGGGCACAGTGAGGCTGCAATGATGGGCACAGTGAGGCTGCAATGATGGGCACAGTGAGGCTGCAATGGTGGGCACAGTGAGGCCGCATTCATGGGCACAGTGAGACTGCATTCACGGGCAGAGTAAAGCTGCATTTGATGAGCACAGTGAGGCTGCATTTGATGAGCACAGTGAGGCTGCATTGATGGGCACAGTGAGGCTGCATTGATGGGCACAGTGAGGCTGCATTGATGGGCACAGTGAGGCTGCATTGATGGGCACAGGGAGGCTGCATTTGAAGGGCTCTGGTGAGGCTGCATTTGATGGGCACTGGTAAGGCTGCATTGAGCTCCTGTATCATGTCTGCAGTCTCTGACCATCTCCTGTATCATGTCTGCAGTCTCTGAGGGAGTCTGCAGAGGAGTCAAGAGTGGGAGCACCGCCGGGATGGGGGTCATGGGAGAAATCAGACAAGTGTGGACTGTGGAGAGGAGACTATAGGATAAAACCAGAGCCACCGAGCTGGAGCCGACTGACTGAGCCCTACACGGTGCACCTGAGAGGAGGTCAGTGACAGCACCGCTAGGCCAGTCTGAAGGGGGGGGTCACTGATGTAAGGGGGGAGTGAATACAATAATGTAAGGGGGCACCGATATAAAGCACAGCCTTATATCAGTAACCCACCCCCCCTTACCTTAGTGTATTCTTTCTGCGGAAGGTGGTCCCCCCCCCCCCCCCCACGTTCTGAGTTCCTGGGGCCCCCCTTGATGATTGATCACTTACCACTTTTAACTGGAATTTGCTTATATATATAAAACTAAGATTGATACAATTCATGAGGAGATCGCCAATGCGCAAAAACCTCCCCCATGCAACACCCCATGTCCACAGACACAATCATTACTTCCCTCATTCAACCCTGCTACTATTACTGAGGTTGCTAAACTTTTATCTAACACTCATCTAACCACTTGCCCCCTGGATCCTGTTCCCTCACAAATGCTACGCTCACCCTCTGACTCGATTCTACGCTCTCTAACTCACATTTTCAACCTCTCCCTCTCTTGTGGCATCTTCCCAAACTCTCTAAAACATGCCCTAGTCACCCCCATACTAAAAAAGCCCCCACTGGATCCCACCAATCTCAACAACTTACGTCCCATCTCCTTACTCTCCTTCTCCTCCAAACTTCTTGAAAGACTGGTCTACAACCGACTAAGCGACCATCTGACCATGAATAAACTTCTTGATCCCCTTCAGTCCGGTTTTCGCCCTCAACACTCCACGGAAACTGCTCTCCTTAAACTCTCAAATGATCTACTAATGGCTAAAGCCAATGGACACTATTCTGTACTACTTCTCCTGGATCTCTCTGCTGCCTTTGACACAATGGACCACCCCCTCCTCAAAAAACTCCACTCCTTCGGTCTCCGTGACTGTACTCTTCGCTGGTTCTCATCCTACCTATCCCACCGCTCCTTCAGTGTCACTTACAACTCTACTTCCTCCTCTCCTCTTCCTTTTTCCGTTGGGGTCCCCCAAGGTTCTGTTCTTGGACCTCTCCTTTTCTCAATCTACACCACCTCCTTGGGTCAGTTGATTGCCTCCCACGGCTTTAAATATCATCTCTACGCTGATGACACCCAAATCTATCTCTCCACCCCCCAGCTCTCTCCATCTGTCTCCTCACGCATTACCAACTTACTAGCAGACATATCAGCCTGGATGTCACATCACTTTCTCAAACTCAACCTATCTAAAACTGAGCTCATGATATTTCCTCCCTCAGGTGCCACTTCCCCTGATTTCCCTGTCAAGATCAACGGCTCAACTATCAACCCATCTCCCCACGCCAAGGTCCTAGGTGTAATCCTGGACTCTGAACTAACCTTTCGACCCCACATTCTATCACTATCCAAAGCTTGCCGCCTCAGTCTTCGCAACATCTCCAAGATACGCCCCTTCCTAACCAATGACACCACAAAGCTTCTAATCCACTCCCTGGCCATCTCCCGCCTCGATTACTACAACTCCCTCCTCATTGGTTTACCTCTAAATAGGCTATCCCCACTTCAGTCCATCATGAACGCTGCTGCCAGGCTCATCCACCACACAAACCGCTCAGCGTCTGCCACACCCCTCTGCCAATCTCTCCATTGGCTACCACTCAGTCACCAAATTAAATTCAAGATACTAACTATAACTTACAAAGCCGTCCACAACCTGGCCCCCAGCTACATCTCTAACCTAGTCACAAAATACCAACCTAATCGTTCTCTTCGCTCCTCCCAAGACCTCCTGCTCTCAAACTCCCTTGTCACCTCATCCCATGCTCGCCTTCAGGACTTCTCCAGAGCCTCCCCCATCCTCTGGAATGCTCTACCCCAATCCGTCCGATTTTCTCCTACTTTATCCACTTTCAGACGATCCCTGAAAACTCATCTCTTCAGAGAAGCCTATCTGGCCCCCACCTAACAACTGTACATTTATCTTCTCAATCAGCACATCACCCACAGTTATTACCTCTTGTATCTCTTGACCTTCCCTCTTAGATTGTAAGCTCTAAGGAGCAGGGCCCTCAGATTCCTACTGTATCAAATTGTATTGTATTTGTACTGTTTACCCTCAAGTTGTAAAGCGCTACGTAAACTGTTGGCGCTATATAAATACTGTATAATAATAATAATAATAATAATAATATATATATAAGTATATATATATATATATATATATATATATATATATATATATATATATATATATATATAAAGCCCTATGTGATTTCATATCTGTCTTATCTATATACAATACACTCTTCAAATGTGCATTTTATGGTTTTCCCTTTCATGAACAAGAAATCAATGACGTTATGCTGTTGCGCTGGTTTATTAATGCTGTTGCGGTGGTATAATAATGCTGTGGGGCTGGTATGAAATTTTTTCCAGGGCTGGATGTTATTCGTATGTAAAATGGTCACATAAGAGAACACTAGAAGAAAGAAGAAAGAAAGAAACACTAAGAAATTTCTTGACAACTTTCCTAGTATAATCATTTATAAATGTTGCTTCTCCTATAGTATATTTTACTTCATGTGATACTTCAAAAAATCTCCTGAGGAAGCTCATCTGAGAGAAACTTGTAGAGTAAGAAGTGGATGTATATGTAAAAATTCGATACGGGATCCTTGTAAGTGCTTATTGTGATTTTAAGAGTTGCTTATAATAAAATTAATATTTTTCTAAAAATGAATTGTTTATTTTCAAATCGTTGGTACCTTAAAAGTCCCACCTGCCCCTTTCCTCTTTTTTCTTTACGTATATGGGATGTGGTACCTCATTTTTGACCTCATGACACCCAGCTTCTAAATTAACATAAGAGAACACTAATCTACAGCCATTTCTATAGTATATTATGAGGTCCCTGTGCCTCAAAAAATCCACATAGGCCAGGCGCAAAAGAAAGGGTCATATGAATTGGTGGGTCAGGTGCAATGGTGGGGTGGCGGGGTGGGTGGGTCATAAGAGTTGGTGGGTTAGGTGCAAAGGAAAGATATTAGTAGTTGGTTCCACTAGTGAATCAGGTACAGAGGAGGGATTATACATTATAGCAGTTGATAAGTTAGTGGTGGTGCGGTTATAGGAGTCGACAGGTGTGAAGGAAGAGTTCTAGGAGTTGATGGGTCAGGTGTAGAGGAGAGGTTACAGCTGTTGGTGGGTTAGGTGCGGAGGAAGGGGTTATAGAAATTAGTGGGTCAGGTACGCAGGAGGGGCTTAAGGGGTTGGTGGGTCAGGTGCCGCTGATTGACTCCCCCCTGCTGGCCAGTGGGCGCGCGTGCACAATGATGGCAAATCGCAGGAAAGAGCCGACCTGCCACAGTACAACGACCAGCGGCTGGTCGGCAAGAAGTTAAAGTTTTTAAAACCATGTAGCTGAAGACATACAGTACCTAACAGCAGTGGTGTATTTAGGTTTTGTGCTGCCCTAGGCCTGACTAAACTACTCGTGCACCCCCCTAATTTAAACATTACCCACCCCTTGCTGTTCAAGACCCACCCTGAAATTTTCGAGTGGGGACACTAGTTCTGAGGGCCTGGCGGGGGGGGGGGGGTTGCAATGGATTCCCTTAATTTTCATAGATATCCTCTTACTTCCTGTTTGGCTATGGGGCAGGAAGTGAAGGGAAATCTCTGCAATGGGACAGGGATGGTAAAAAGTAAACTGACAGGGGCTATAACCCTCCCTTACTCTATCCAAAATGAAAAAAAAAAAAAAGTTTTGCCCATAGCTCTACTTTAAGCACAAATTTCTGATAATTTTATGGAGAGGACTAAGAAGATATAACCATGCCAATGGTGCAGCAGAAAACATATAGCACAGTGAGGAAGGTTTGTGGTCCACGATGATAGGACAGTCAAAATTAGAAGCAGCACCCCCCCACCCCCACAGTTGCGGAATGCCGGCCGCCCCGCATACCAGAAGTAGTGCGGCTGCTTTATGGGGGCGCTAGGCTAATTTGCCTCTCAGCCCCGTCTGGCCCATAAGACTGGGCAACAGCGCAAGCCGGTGGGGACTCTTTCCATGCTGCCCCCTGCAAAGTGCTGCCCCCCTGCAAAGTGCTGCCCCCCTGCAAAGTGCTGCCCTAGGTCTGGACCTTGTTGGCCAGGATACAGCGTTGCCTAACAGTCTATTCCGATTGCCTCCAGTCAGGTAGGTGCTTGAAACAATCAAGCTGTAAGGTGTATGGTCAGCTTTAAAGCAAGAGAAGCAATAAGTCGAGATGCTATTCTCTTGGACCTCCCTGGGTCGGAGGGTGACTGTGTACATGTATGGGGTGTTTCTCGCAGATGAACAGTGTGACCGTGTGATGCCCTGCCACTGTGAACAAGGAGAATATGACACAGAAATTGCTTTAGGGGTTAATGAAAAGTTTCAGGCTATCATTCCTGAGCAGGGAAAGCTGGGTTTTTGGTTTTCTCCAGATTCCGTATCCCGAATCGGGACCTGGGGCCTGAAGGTTCCAAAGTATATTGGGCGGGACGGAACCCTCAATTCTGTCTCTGGATATTACCAGTTGCCTGCAGCATAGGCGTGTGCAGGGGGTGTGCCAGGTGTGTCTGGGCACACTCCAATCACTGTGTGCTGTGCCAATTTTCCCCTATTATCTGGGCCTCCCCCCCCCCCCCATGTTGCTCTCCCAGAATGGAGAGTAGGGGAAGGGGCTAGTAAATATCTAATTTACTGGCCCCTTCCTTTTCTAAAATGAACACAGTAAACACAATCACTCCCTGTGGTGTTCATTCATCACCGAAGTATAGTAAACTGTGTTTACTATGCTTCATTTTGTGAATGGACAGCAAACCACCCAGCACAGAGCACTTTGCCATTCATTCACTGTCCAGTGCAGCTGAGGCTGCAGAGAAAGATATGTGTGTTTGAGCTTTGGGGTGCACACCCTAATGCAATAGGCTGCGCACACCTATGGCCTGCAGCCTGTTTGAGTATACAGGTGTGCAGGATCACTATATACTCAAGCCTGAGGATAACTCGGAGCTCCCAGTTTGATAGACAGAAGGTCTCACCCAGGCGTCAGAGGAGCCCCAACCAGGGGCCAAGAGGTCTTACCTAGGGGTCAGAAAAGTCCCAAGAGGCCTCACCTAGGGGTCAGAGGAGACCCAGCCAGGAGCCAAGAGACAGGAGGTCTCACCTAAGGGTCATAGGAGCCCCAGCTAGGAGCCAAGAGGCCTCACCTAGGAGTCAAAGGAGACCCAGCCAGGAGCCAAGAGGCCTCACCTAGGGGTCAGAGGAGACCCAGCTAGGAGCCAAGAGGCCTCACCTAGGGGTCAGAGGAGACCCAGATAGGAGCCAAGAGACAGGAGGTCTCACCTAAGGGTCAGAGGAGCCCCAGCTAGGAGCCAAGAGGCCCCAACTAGGGGACAGAGGAGACCCAGCCAGGAGCCAAGAGGCCTCACCTAGGGGTCAGAGGAGAACCAGCTAGGAGCCAAGAGCAGGGTTACCAACCACCAGTAAATTTACTAAGAGTTTGTAACAGTCAGTGATTTTTTTTTACAACTGTCAGTAAATATCAGTAAATAATTTCATGCTGTGTTGACTTTTTAAGGGTAAACCAAGCAAATTACTTTGTTATAGGTATTATAAGTGTTTCCATATCATGTTTATACTGTTTTTTATACTGTTATTCGCTGTGTTAGTTTTCAATAGGAGTTCTGTAATTTCTCAGGTTGCCAGTAAAAAAAAGTGCTCTGCCAGTAAATTGTCCATGTTTTGTCAGTAAAAAATGCTGTGGGAGGTTGGCAACCCTGGTCAAGAGGCCTCACCTAGGGGTCAGAGGAAACCCAGCCAGGAGCCAAGAGACAGGAGGTCTCACCTAAGGGTCAGAGGAGCCCCCATCCAGGAGCCAAGATGATTTACCTAGGGGTCAGAGGAGGCCCAGTCAGGAGCCAAGGGACAGGAGGTCTCACCTAGGGGTCAGAGGAGCCCCCATCCAGGAGCCAAGGGGGTTCACCTAGGGGTCACAGGAGTCCCAGCCAGGAACCAAGGGACAGGAGGTCTCACCTAAGGGTCAGAGGAGCCCCAGCCAGGAGCGAAGAGGGTACACCTAGGGGTCAGAGGAGCCCCAGCCAGGAACCAAGGGACAGGAGGTCTCACCTAAGGGTCAGAGGAGCCCCAGCCAGGAGCCAAGAGACAGAAAGTTTCACCTAGGAATCAGAGGAGCCCCAGCCAGGAGACAGGAGGTCTTACCCAGGGGTCAGAGATGCCCAGACAGGAGGTCTTGTTCTAGGAGTCAGGTGGGCTCCTATCCAGGTGTCAGGAGAACCCTTATCCAGAGGCAAGGAGTGGGCTGGGCAGCAGGGTGCTGCAACTAAAGGCTAAGAGAGCCAAGTGAACCAGGAGAGCTGAGCAACATAGTCAGAGAGACTGGTAAGAAGAACAGGGGTGCTGCAAACAAGGGAGCCAGATGGATCGTCATTTTCAGTTGATTTTTTGTGTTGATGGTGGAAACCCCTGTGTGGGCAATGAATGTC
This sequence comes from Aquarana catesbeiana, assembly GCF_042186555.1. Taxonomy (NCBI): domain Eukaryota; kingdom Metazoa; phylum Chordata; class Amphibia; order Anura; family Ranidae; genus Aquarana; species Aquarana catesbeiana. Next base: position 684,708,399 of record NC_133327.1, on the reverse strand, counting down.
TAGGTGAGCTTTTTGTTTTATTTAGTAAAAGTGGGAAGCCATGTCCTAAAATATAGTTTGGACTGGTGCAACTCATTGGAAAAGCACCAACCACATGAGTAGAATCACCCTAATACAACAACAGTAAATTTAACTCAGAAAGTTCACTGAACAGTATACATATACAGGAGAGTCCTAAGATTCATTCAGAGCTCATCCATTCAGTTGACCAGACTGGATACCACCTCCCCGACCGTATCAATTATATTATAATTATATCAATATAATTCGATTGCAAAAAGCTATATAACCAAGCGGCAGGACGCTGGTCCCTGTCCATATAATTCTTACGTATGGAATATGTTATGTCTCACCGAAATGAACATCTCTAGGGTCTTGTTGTCCATACAGGTGTGGTTCCTCAGCAGCTCCCACTTCTCCTGCTGGAAGTTGATGGCCAGGTCATGCTCAGCCTCGCTCTCCAGGGCCCAGAAGACAGTGGCCCCCAGCAGCAGGTAGCAGAAGTAAAGGATGAGCAGGATGAGGGTGATGGGAACCCGGCAACGCTCAGGCTTACAGCAGTAGGATGGGGATCCGGCATTCTGGCAGCAGCAAGGTCCAGCCATGGTCAGTGACAATCGCAAAGTCCAGGCATAGTCATCAAAGGCAGTAGAGCCCAGCAATGGGTCAGTGACAGCAGTAGAGCCCAGCAATGGGTCAGTGACAGCAATAGAGCCCAGCAATGGGTCAGTGACAGCAACAGAGCCCAGCAATGGGTCAGTGACAGCAACAGAGCCCAGCAATGGGTCAGTGACAGCAATAGAGCCCAGCAATGGGTTAGTGACAGCAATAGAGCCCGGCCTTAGCCATCAGAATGGAGCCCCTCCATGCAAAAATTTGGCGCCATGGTCCATCCATAGTCAATGATTGCAGAGCCCTTCTGTATAACAGTGTCAGTAGGATCCCATCATCTAAACATCAGAGACATCACAAGTTCCTCATACAACTGTCTGCAACTTCTCCTACACCCTCCATCTGACAGCAGCAACAAGAATGTGCTGAAGCTGAGGAAAGGGGGTGGGTGGGGCCTGCTCGGGGAAATAGGCGGAGCTGGGTGGATTGACTCTTCTTTCTGGTACAAAACACGATGACTCATTCCACAACAGCAACACTGAGTCCGTGTGATGTTACGTGTATAGTACTACATCCCATATATAATAATATATCCTTATAATATCTATAATAAGTAGAAAAAATAGATTTATTTAAAGTGGTCGCAAACCCTTCCATATCCCCAGGGAAATGACCGGCCTCAGGTGATACACAGAGATGAAACAAATCCTCCCACATACGTTGTACCTGTTTATCTGCAGTCTTCTCGTCCCTACATCCATTCTGCTGAATGTTGCAGCTTGTCTGAGAGCTCAGTGAGGAGAGTTCTGACAGCTGATTGGAGGGAAGGGGCACACCCCCCCTCCACACAACACACAGGAACATAGCTGAGGTTGTCAATCGCAGGCTGTGTGCTGTAGATTCCCTACCCTGTCACCATTTTTCTCTTGGTGTCAGGAAAACTTGTCAGAAGTGATTCATGATCATAGCAGTGGAACGAAGCAGCAGACAAAAGTGGCACTTAGTGCTCTTAATTAAAACAAGTACACACTATAGAGTAGTGGCGACTAGTGCTTTATTTTGGGGGGGGGGGGCGGCAAACAACCCCCAGCAGGAACTACTTTTAGGTAGACTGCGGATGCGACTACAGGAGATGACCAGAGACTGCCGTTGTGATTACAGGAGATAACCAGACTGCAGATGCGACTACAGGAGAAGACCAGAGACTGCGGATGTGACTACAGGAGAAGACCAGAGACTGCGGATGCCACTATAGGAGATGACCAGAGACTGCCGTTGTGATTACAGGAGATGACCAGAGACTGCGGATGTGACTACAGGAGATGACCAGAGACTGCGGATGCCACTATAGGAGATGACCAGAGACTGCGGATGCGACTATAGGAGATAACCAGACTGCCGTTGTGATTACAGGAGATGACCAGAGACTGCGGATGCGACTACAGGAGATGACCAGAGACTGCGGATGCGACTACAGGAGATGACCAGAGACTGCGGATGCGACTACAGGAGATGACCAGAGACTGCGGATGCGACTACAGGAGATGACCAGAGACTGCGGATGCGACTACAGGAGATGACCAGAGACTGCGGATGCGACTACAGGAGATGACCAGAGACTGCGGATGCGACTATAGGAGATAACCAGACTGCAGATGCGACTACAGGAGATGACCAGAGACTGCGGATGCGACTATAGGAGATAACCAGACTGCCGTTGTGATTACAGGAGATGACCAGAGACTGCGGATGCGACTATAGGAGATGACCCGGTTCTCCGTGTGTCAGCGGCAATCGCGGGAGTCCAGCGGTGATCTTGACCGCCGGGCACTCGCATCGGCACGGGGGGCGAGCAGGGGGCACAGGGCGAAGCGACGTTACATAACATCGTTTCGCCCAGCCGTGCCATTCTGTCGCAGTAGAACTGCGGCGGCTGGTCGGCAAGTGGTTAATAAATTTGCCTTCTCTTTGTCCCCGCTCACCCACTCCAGATTCATTTGTAAAGGTCCTACATGCTCAGACCTGACCTTTTTACTATTCATTTTGAAGAATTTTTCTGTTTTTTTGTGCTACTATCTTTTGCAATCTGTCGTTGGTTTTGAATTGTTGCGATCTTGATTTCCTTTCTACATATCCTGTTTCTTTGTAGCATTTAAACAATAAAAGTATTCCTTCATTTTCATATTTCTAAAAAGCTTTTTTCTTATTATTTTGTAGCTTTTTCTTTTTAACTTTGGCTGTGAGCCACATAGGTTTTATTTTTGGTCTTTTACACGTATTGCCCATGGGAATATTCTTTGCAGTGAGTTCACATACATTCTTTTTTAGAAGAATTCCTATTTCTGTTCTGTGTTCATTGATGCCAATCTTCCCTCCCAGTCTAAAGCCTTGTACACACAATCGGATTTTCAGCAGGGAATTGTGTGATGACAGACTGTTTGCCTAAAATCCAACCGTTAGTACACTCCTTCAGACAACTGTTGTCCAACTTTCGGCCAACAAATGTTGGATGGCAGGCTAGTAAATTTTCGGCGGACAACGGTCTGTTGTCAGATTTTCATATCATCTGTACACAAGTCCGTCACACAAAAGTCCAAAGTACAAACACGCATGCTCGGGATCAATGCTCACCAAACACGACATTGGCAGAAGGTGCCCAAAGGGTGGCGCTCAAGAGCTGAAATTTCACGTAGTACGTCACTACGTTCGTGTTTGTTGGCCGACAATTGTGTGCCGTTAGTTTGCAAGACAAGTTCCTGGCACATGCCCTTCGGACAAAAATCTGACGCTCTGTTGGCCAACAATCCGATCGTTTTAGGGCTTTAGTATTGGAGAGCGGCCCTCATCCTTGGAAAACTTGCTCTCTTAAAGTTAACCACTTCAGCCCCGGAAGGATTTACCCCCCCTTCCTGACCAGAGCACTTTTTGCGATTCGGCACTGCGTTGCTTTAGCTGACAATTGTGCGGTTGTGCGACGCTGTACCCAAACAAAATTGACGTATTTTTTTCCTCACAAATAGAGCTTTCTTTTGGTGGTATTTGATCACCTCTATAAACAAAAAAAGAGTGACAATTTTGAAAAAAAAGCAATATTTTTTTACTTTTTGCTATAATAAATATCCCCCCAAAAATCTAAAAAAACAAATGTTTTCCTCAGTTAAGGCCGATATGTATTCTTCTACATAATTTTGGTAAAAAAAAGTGCAATAAGTGTATATTGATTGGTTGGCGCAAAAGTTATAACATCTACAAAATTGGTGATAGATTTATGGCATTTTTTATTTTTTTTTAATTTTTACTAGTAATGGCGATAATCTGCGATTTTTTTATCGGGACTGTGACATTATGGTGGACAGGTCAGACACTTTTGACACTATTTTGGGACCAGTGACATTTATACAGCGATCAGAGCTACAAATAGCCACTGATTACTGTATAAATGACACTGGCAGGGAAGGGGTTAAACACTAGGGGGCGATCAAGGGGTTAAGTGTGTTCCCTGGATGTGTTCTAACTGTAGGGGGGATGGGCTCACTGGAACAGAGACTACTGCTCCCGATTACAGGGAGCAGTAGATCCCTGTCATGTTGCTAGGCAGAACAGGTAAATGCCTTGTTTACAATCTCCCCGTTTTGCCTCTCCTCGCCGCAATCGCGTGCCGCCGGCGAACATCGAGTTTGCGGGACCCGCGGCACACGCCCGCTAGGCGGCAAATTCAAAGGGACGTACAGGTACGCCCTTTTGACTGCCCGTGCCACTCTGCCAACGTAAATCTCGTACAGCGGTCGGAAAGTGGTTAAAATGTTACTAAACCTAGGAGCCTGCAGTCACTATATCTGGTCTCCCCAGGATCCTGCAGTCACTATAACTGCTCTCCCAAGGACCCTGCATTCACTATATCTGGTCTCCCCAGGATCCTGCATTCACTATATCTGGTCTCCCCAGGATCCTGCATTCACTATATCTGGTCTCCCCAGGACCCTGCATTCACTATATCTGGTCTCCCCAGGATCCTGCATTCACTATATCTGGTCTCCCCAGGACCCTGCAGTCACTATATCTGGTCTCCCTAGGATCCCGCAGTCACCATATCTGGTCTCCCCAGGAGTCTGCAGTCACTATATCTGGTCTCCCCAGGACCCTACATTCACTATATCTGGTCACCCCAGGACCCTACATTCACTATATCTGGTCTCCCTAGGATCCTGCAGTCACCATATCTGGTCTCCCCAGGAGTCTGCAGTTACTATATCTTGTCTTCCCAGGAGTCTGCAGTTACTATATCTTGTCTTCCCAGGAGTCTGCAGTCACTATATCTGGTCTCGCCAGGAGCCTGCAGTCACTATATCTGGTCTCCCCAGGAGTCTGCATTCACTATATGTGGTCTCCCCAGGATCCTGCATTCACTATATCTGGTCTCCCCAGGATCCTGCATTCACTATATCTGGTCTCCCCAGTATGCTGCATTCACTATATCTGGTCTCCCCAGGATCCTGCATTCACTATATCTGGTCTCCCCAGGAATCTTCAGTCACTATATCTGCTCTCCCCAGGATCCTGCATTCACTATAACTGCTCTCCCCAGGACCCTGCATTCACTATATCTGGTCTCCCCAGGATCCTGCATTTACTAATTCTGGTCTCCCACAGTACACAGAACATAGATATGTAATATATTTCTAGTATGTGTTTGTTGCTTACAGCTAACATTAAAGTCAGCAGGGGATTTTACCAGAGCAGATTTCAGCTGACAACTGACCGCGTCTGTTTTGAGGGGTGGAATACGGCCTGGCCAGTCTGTGTCATAGAGGGAAGGTTTCCAGGAGAAGTGGTGTATCCCTAGTCTTTCCCTACTCATCTGGAACCTTTCCCTGCCGCTATTTCTGTCTCTGACAGATGGGTGACCTGTTCCTACACTACCCACACACTAAACATTGGCCAAACTCAGGAGCCAGGGTCTTAAATAGACTCTGCCTGACCCAAGATGGCCACCAGAGTCACATGGGCTGTGATCCATGGATCCAACCAGATCCTTGCTCCAGTGACCCATGAAACCATAGAGGTACTGCTTTCCTCTTGACTTTCTCTCCCTCTGTGGTTAAGCGCTACCTGCGGTAAGGAAAATAGGCTGCACCTGCCTACACGTGAGCATCAGAACTAGAGCAATGGAAGACGGTGGCCTGGTCTGATGGATTACGTTGCTTTACTACGTGCCTTGCATACCCGGGGAAGAGATGGCACCAGGATACAGTATGGGAAGAAGGCAAGGGGGGGCGTCACTAAATCTGCTTCCCGCCAATCAGGAAGCAAGTATGAGACCTGTTTCCCAATTGGCCAAAACATCAGGTGATGCTTTTGGATGCCTAACGTGGAGCCAGGGAGGAAGCCGCTGGAGCCGGAGAAGAAGCCTGCCAGCCTGGAGCCGCTGCCCGGACCCAGCACCCACTAGCCTGGAGCCACTACCCAGACCCAGCACCCGCTAGCCTGGAGCCGCTACCCAGACCCAGCACCCGCTAGCCTGGGGGCGCTGCCTGGACCCAGCACCCGCTAGCCTGGAGCTGCTACCCGGACCCAGCATCCGCTAGCTGCCCGGACCTCGCACCCGCTAGCCTGGAGCCGCTACCTGGACCCCACACCCGCTAGCCTGGAGGCACTGCCCGGACCCCACACCCGCTAGCCTGGAGGCGCTGCCCGGGCCCCGTACCCGCTAGCCTGGAGGCGCTGCCGAGACCCCGCACCCCCTAGCCTGGAGGCGCTGCCAGGACCCCGCACCCGCTAACCTGGAGCCACTCCTCAGACCCCGCACCCGCTAGCCTGGAGCCGCTGTCCGGACCCCACACCCGCTAGCCGGGAGCCGCTGCCCGGACCCTGCATGCACTATCCTGGAGCCGGTGCCCGGACCCCGCACACGTTAACCTGGAGCTGCTGCCTGCACCCCGCTGCGCTAGATGACACTCTGGATCTATCCAGGTAAGTGCCGGACCAATCGGCATCGGCTCAGGTGCCCCCATAGCAAGCTGCTGGCTGTGGGGGCACTAGATATGAGAGAGGGGCCAGGAGCACAGAAGGGGGACCCGAGAAGAGGAGGATCTGGGCTGCTTTGTGCAAATCTAACTGCACAGAGGAGGTAAGTATAACATGTATCGCTTTTATTTTTTTTAAACGAGACTTTACAATCATTTTAAAGTAGCGCAGTGCTTACTAGCAAAAAATGGCCTGGTCATGAAGGGGATAAAACCTTCCGGAGCTGAAGTGGTTAAGTCAACTGTTGGAAGTGCTTAAAATTCTGAGGGCGTCGTATCATTTTAAGGTAATTTTCCCCGGGATATTCTTTTTTAACCACTTCATTATACTGTGGCAGGTCAGTACAATCCCGCGAGCCGTCGTAGCTGTACGTCGGCTCCTTTAAGCGGGATAGCAGGCACACGCGCTCCGCTGCACTGCGGGGGTGCTGATGCTCGTGACCGGCGGTCGCGATGACCACCGGTCACGAGCGATCGCGGGCACGAGAGGTAGAACAGGGACATGTGTGAGTACAACACACAAATCCCTGTTCTGTTCTGAGAGGAGGTGCAGATCGTGAGTTCCTAATAGCTAGGAACAGCGATCTCTCTCCTCCTCTAGTCAGTCCTCTCCCCTCCCCCCTACAGTTAGAACACACCCAGGGAACACAGTTAACCCCTTGATCACCCCCTAGTGTTAACTCCTTCCCTGCCAGTGATATTTATACAGTAATCAGGGCATTTTTATAGCATTGATCGCTGTATAATTGTCAATCGTCCCAAAAATGTGTCAAAAGTGTCTGATGTGTCCACCATAATGTCGCAGTCACGATAAAATCGCCACCATTACTAGTAAAAAAAAAAAAATAATAATAAAAATGCCATAAATCTATCTCCTGTTTTGTAGACGCTATAACTTTTGCGTAAACCAATCAATATACGCTTATTGTGATTTTTTTTTTTTTTTTTTACCAAAAATATGTAGAAGAATACATATTGGCCTAAACTGAGAAAAAATTTGCTTTTTTAAAAAAAAAATTGTGGATATTTATTATAGCAAAAAGTACAAAATATTGTGGGTTTTTTTTTTCAAAATTGTTGCTATTTTTTTGTTTATAGCGAAAAAAATAAAAACTGCAGAGGTGATCAAATACCACCAAAAGAAATCTCTATTTGTGGGAAAAAAAAAAGGACGTCAATTTTGTTTGGGTACAACTTCGCACGACCGCGCAATTGTCAGTTAAAGCGACGCAGTGTTGTATCGCAAAAAATGGCCTGGTCATTCAGCAGCCAAATCTTCCGGGGCTGAAGTGGTTAAAACTCATTAAGGGCCGGTTCACACTGCTGCGAATTCTATTGCGAATTTGAGCCGCTGCGATCGCTCAAATTCGCAAGTCATTTCAATAACATAGTGTGTCCATTAGCGCCGTTCACATCAATGCGTTGCGAATCTAAGCTGCGTACAAAAAGGTTCCTGCGCGAGTTCGATCCGTGTGCGATGCGAATTCAGCTCCATAGACTGCAATTGAACGCGCCATGAAAACCGCAATTGTACATTCGCATCACTGCGATATTCTTTTTTTTTTTTTTGATATGGCTGGCCAGACATAAAATCGCGATCCCCTCCCAATTTGACAACCAATTTGCAATATTTGCTGTAGAATCGCAGTAGATTCGCCAGAACACATAAAGAATTCGCAACGAAAATTTGCAACGCAATCGGATCAAATTGGCGCAAAATTTGCGCTGCAGCAGTTTGAACCGGCTCTTATAAGTGAATTTTTTATAAAAAAAAAAAAGGGGGGGGGAGGAGAGCTGCTGCACGGGGAGAATATTCTACTTCTCCTTCTCTTTGTTCTGTGAATAGAATAATACATTATTATCAGCAGAGAGGAACCACAGCCTGCCCGCACCCAGCGCTCATAATACAACCTTTATGTAATCATGTAGACGTTACGTTATGGCCCCCCCCCCCAGGACTGATATCTGTATTGTATCATCAAACTGCATTATATCCACAGCCAGGACAGGAGATTATACAAATGATAGTAAAATGTATCCCAAGTGTAAACACAAGAACAAAAACTTGATACATTGTAACTTCCCTGTCCTTAGATGTGGTGGCTGCATTAGATTTCTTTCCCAGGCTGGTTCCTTTATTTTCACTTAGTGATCCTGCCAATAACATACTTCTTCTCTTAGGGTCACCGCACTATATCTATCAGAACCCAACCCCCACCCCGTGCCCATAACATAGAGGGGAGGGGTTCTGTAGTCCACAAAGAAAACTGGAAACAATGTTTCCAGCTCTTAGGATTCCTGGGAGGATCAACTGGTGTTTTTTTACACGTAATGAACAGATACAATGCAATGATTTCAATTCTATACCGTATTTAGCAGAGCAAAATATGAGAAGTTTATTATTAGGTTTTATTTATACTTTAGGGCAGGATTCGCATTAAGGGGGTCTACGGATACAGTGCCTAGAAAAAGTATTCATACCCCTTGAAATTTCACACATTTTGTCATGTTACAACCAAAAACGTAAATGTATTTTATTGGGGTTTTATGTGATAGACCAACACAAAGTGGCTCATAATTGTGAGGTGGAAGGAAAATGATAAATGATACAAATAAATATGTGAAAAGTGTGGTGTGCATTTGTTTTCAGCCCCCTTTACTCTGATACCCCTAACTAAAATCTAGTGGAACCAATTGCCTTCAGAAGTCACCTAATTAGTAAATAGAGTCCACCTGTGTGTAATTTAATCTCAATATAAATACAGTTGTTCTGTGAAGCCCTCAGAGGTTTGTTAGAGAACCTTAGTGAACAAACAGCATCATGAAGGCCAAGGAACACATCAGACAGGTCAGGGATAAAGTTGTGGAGAAGTATAAAGCAGGGTTAGGTTATAAAAAAATCTCCCAAGCTTTAAACATCTCACGGAGCTCTGTTCAATCCATCATCTGAAAATGGAAAGAGTATGGCACAACTGCAAATCTACCAAGACATGGCCGTCCACCTAAACTGACCGGCCGGGCAAGGAGAGCATTCATCAGAGAAGAGCCAAGAGGTCCATGGTAACTCTGGAGGAGCTGCAGAGATCCACAGCTCAGGTGGGAGAATCTGTCCACAGGACAACTATTAGTCGTGTTCTCCACAAATCTGCCCTTTATGGAAGAGTGACAAGAAGAAAGACATTGGTGAAAGAAAGTCATAAGAAGTCCTGTTTGTAGTTTGTGAGAAGCCATGTGGAGGACACAGAAAACATGTGGAAGAAGGTGATCTGGTCAGATAAGACCAAAATTTTACTTTTTGACCTAAAAGCAAAGCTCTATGTGTGGGGGAAAACTAACACTTCACATTACCCTGAACACACCATCCCCACTGTGAAACTTGGTGGTGGCAGCATCATGCGGTGGGGATGCTTTTCTTCAGCAGGGACAGGGAAGCTGGTCAGAGTTGATGGGAAGATGGATGGAGACAAATACAGAACAACGACTTGAGACTGGGGCGGAGGTTCACCTTCCAGCAGGACAACAACCCGAAACATCCAGCCAGAGCTACAATGGAATGGTTTAGATCAAAGCATATTCATGTGTTAGAATGGCCCAGTCACAGTCCAGACCTAAATCACATTGAGAATCTGTGGCAAGACTTGAAAATTGCTGTTCACAGACGCTCTCCATCCAATCTGACAGAGCTTGAGATATTCTGCAAAGAAAAATGGGCAAAAATGTCCTCTCTAGATGTGCAAAGCTGGTAGAGACATCCCCAAAAAGACTTGGAGAGAAAGGGGGTTCTACAAAGTATTGACTCCGGGGGGCGCCATACAAATGCCCCCCACACTTTTCACATATTTATTTCTAAAACATTTTGAAAACCATTTATCATTTCCCTTCCACTTCACAATTATGTGCCACTTTGTGTTGGTCTATCACATAAAATCCCAAAAAAATACATTTACGTTTTTGGATGTAACATGACAAAATGTGGAGAATTTCAAGGGGTGTGAATACTTTTTTAATGCACTGTATGTTATAGCTATATACATGTATAATTATAATAGCATGTGGCTGTGGTGGGACATTAGAGTGTAAGCTCTTCTGGTGCACTGACTAATGGATTGGCATTGGCCAATCCAGTGATAATAATGTTGAAACTCTATAAAGTAAAATAAACAAGCAGGGGACTTTTTGCTTGGTAAGTGTAGAATATTGCTGGTATACGGTATATCTCAGTACTGTGGACCTTTCCATGAATGCTGTTTATATTACGACATTGGAATATTGATTTCTGACATCACAAAGGGATCTGTATATATTGTCCACCATCAGACCATCAATATTCCTCAATCACAGACTGTACAATGTATGAGAAATACAACAAAAGACAATGAGAAGAATGTCTGAACACAGCACAGGTCTATGTTATAAATCTGGACGTCTCTGCAGCTACTTCATGTATCCGGGAGAATTAGACCTTGGTTTGTTTTTTTCAGGATCAATCAGACGTTCATTTATCGATAAATAAAAATTAATATCTACTGCTTTTGTTTTGCTATCAAAGGAACACTGGCTCGAAAATAGTAAAAGAATATCATTTTTTAAGCTTTAGTTGGTTATTTCTTGCCACTCCTATGACCCACCACAAAAAAACAACCTAAAATGAATTCTCCTGCTCCTGACATATAAGGCAGGATCACATACACTATATTACCAAAAGTATTGGGACGCCTGCCTTTACACGCACATGAACTTTAATGGCATCCCAGTCTTGGTCCGTAGGGTTCAATATTGAGTTGGCCCCCCCATTGCAGCTATAACAGCTTCAACTCTTCTGGGAAGGCCGTCCACAAGGTTTAGGAGTGCGTCTATGGGAAGGTTTGACCATTCTTCCAGAAGCGCATTTGTGAGATCAGACACTGATGTTGGACGAGAAGGCCTGGCTCGCAGTCTCCACTCTAATTCATCCCAAAGGTGTTCTTTTGGGTTGAGCTCAGGACTCTGTGTAGGCCAGTCAAGTTCCTCCACCGCAAACTCGCTCATCCATGTCTTTGTGGATCTTGCTTTGTGCACTGGTCCAAATCATTTGGTGGAGGGGGGATTATGGTGTGGGGGTTGTTTTTCAGGGGTTGGGTTTGGCCCCTTAGTTCCAGTGAAGGGAACTCTTAAGGCGTCAGCATACCAAGACATTTTGGACAATTTCACGCTCCCAACTTTGTGGGAACAGTTTGGGGATGGCCTCTTCCTGTTCCAACATGACTGCCCACCAGTGCACAAAGCAAGGTCCATAAAGACATGGATGAGCGGGTGAGCGAGGGACAAGGAATTTACAGAAGAGAAGAGGAGGCACAGGCTCCTGTAGGAAGTATTGATAACAGGACATACATCTTCCATAATTTCTCGGTATAATGTGTCACAAGACCCTCCGATTCCATACTAGGGGCCCCAACTGTAAACATCAAATTATTTCCTCCTTACTCTGCAGAACTCCATTTCTGACCCTGGGCCCCATAATATCTGTACCTCCAACATGGACAAGCACTGGGCAATTACAGGGTCCCAGAATCCCCCCTATAACCAGGCACAAAAACATGGTCAACAAATTAGCAATGTAACAATGCAGAGGCAACAAATGGGCAGTCGTTACAATGTGTGGGTTAAAATAGGCAGTTGTTACAATATGCAGGTGAAAAACAATCCGTTGTTACAAGGTGCAGGTAAAGAAATTGGCGGTTGTTACAATGTGCTGATAAAAAAAATGGGCAGTTGTTATAATGTGTGGGCTAAAAATAGGCAGTTGTCACAATGTACATGTAAAAAACGGGCAGTAGTTACAATGTGTGGGTGAAAAATGGACCGTTGTTACAAATTTTACATGATAAACGGGAAGTAGTCACAATGTACGTGCGAAAAATGGGGAGTTGTTACAATGTACAGGTGAAATCAATCAGTCATTACAACGTGCAGGTAAAATATTGGCAGTTGTTACAATGTGTGAGTGAAAAATGGGCAGTCGTTGCAATATGTGGGCAAGAAAAGGGCAATGATAAATGCTTAAGGGTCCCCGCTCAGATTTTCAAGGTCCGATGAGTTGGATGTTGCTGGCTAGTGAGGGTGAAGGCAGAGGAAAGGTCTGTTCAGACCCAAAGCCAAACCTATTAAGTCCCGAGGGCGGGGCGAAACATGTTGGAGTTGTGGTCTGGATGAATCGAGCTGAGGCTGCTTTTACCTGCTAGACACTGGGGCCGGGTGAGGTGTGCAGTGGCCAGGCTATCTTTTCCCAAAAATGGGCAGTTATTACAATGCTCTTGTAAAAAATGGGCAGTTATTACAATGCTCTGGTAAAAAATGGGCAGTTATTACAATGCTCTGGTAAAAAATGGGCAGTTATTACAATGTTCTGGTAAAAAATAGGCAGTTATTACAATGTTCTGGTAAAAAATGGGCAGTTATTACAATGTTCTGGTAAAAAATGGGTAGTTATTACAATGCTCTGGTAAAAAATGGGCAGTTGTCACAATGTTCACGTGAGAAATAGGTAGTCATTACAACGTACAGATGGAAATCAATCAATGGTTACAATGTGCAGGTAAAAAAATTGGCAGTTGTTACAATGTCCCGGCAGAAACAGGCAGTCTTACAATGTGCAGGTAAAAAAAATAGCCAGTTGTTATAATGTGAGGGTGAAAAATGGGCAGTTATTACAATGCGCAGGGGGAAAAAAGGCATTCTTTAAAATGTGTGGACAAAAAATAGCCGGTTGTTACAATGTGCTGGCAAAAAAATGGACAGTCGTTACAATGTACAAGCAACAAACATGCATTGTGACAATTTTCAGGGAGCAAAACAGAAAAGTGTTACAATGTGTGGGGAGACAAAGTGGACAGTCATTCCAATACATGGGCAACAAACTGGCAATTATTGCAATACATGGGCAACAAACTGGCAATTGTTACAATGTGTGGGACACAAATAGACAATTGTTGCAATACTCAGACCTCACATGAACAATCGTCACATGCAGGGAACAAACAAACAATTGTTACTATGTGCATGGAGCACTTAAGAGCAACAAATGGGAAATCGGGAATATATGGAGGTAATGGCAGTGCAAATTACAAGATCTGGAGCCCCGTTTGATGGGCACTTATGGTCACACCATGCAGGTCGGCTGCATGGAATGTGGGTTTATAAATGCTGCACCTCTCCATTGGAAGTTAGGATGACAACACACGAGCCACAATTCGGAGACAGAAACAGGATGTTGCCACCCTATAAAAGGAAGTGCCTGAGAAAGGGACCTTTTATGGCAGGATCACCAGGGATTATTTTAACGAAAGCTGCAGAGTTAAAAAAAAAAAGACCTTTGAATTGACAATCGCATGTGAAGTATCTGCATTTTATTATATGAGGCTTTGTTGATTTTTTAAAGAGCGCTTTTCTGATTGGATACATTTTCTTGTGTCAGCAGATTGCAGTTCTTACAGATCAGTTTTGTGTACGTTGCACACAGAGAGCCGTGCGGGAGATGAGGTCACAGGATGAGGTCACTCACAGGAAACACAAAGAAGAAAAGGAAGTTTTACTTACAGATGTGAAACTGAGTGACACGTCCGTCCCGTCCGTGGGAAGTATTAAGAAAGGTCAGAAATTGACGTTTTCGGTTCTTTTCATGGGAAGTACAATATCTGATCATTTCTTCTATTTGAAAAGATAATCTGGCTTAAATAACTCCAATTTATTTCACACAATCACCTATCCTTTGGCCTTTTCATTTATCTAACTCGTCACTATGGGGTCTATGCATGAAAAACTGCTGCATGAATGGGACAAAATTTGCACAGCTGCAACCAAATAAAATCGCCATATTTTTGTGTAATATGATTATTTCCTATGATCATACATGCCATCTAGTGGCCATAATGCAACATTTTTCCCAAAATGCTTCAATCAGGAAAATACCACATTATAGCCACTAGATGGCACTGATGATAAAAGGAAATAATCATGCAGTGATTTTTCACTGGGGAATGTTTAACATATTCATACAGCAAATGACCCGTAAATGTACATCCAGCATAAGAAGGCAAGGGATGATTCCACCCCCTTTGGTTCACTAATACCTTACAAAGAAATAAAACAGTTTTCAGTTCAGCCAGTGCAATTACCTAAAACACACACCAGCTGTAATTTTATATCAGCTGTAGGAGTGCCTGCTTTGCAAATTGATGGGCTGGAGGTACTGATAAGTCTCGCCTCCCTCAGACCCCCCCCCCACACACACATCCCTATTGGAGGACAGAATGTAGGGATGAATCCTGATCCCATTAACAGGCTTTGTCACGTCATCTTCTTGCAAAGTACGTTTCATGGGGAGGGGGGGACATATTCCCTTCCTCTGTAGCGGAGAGAAAGGAGAGTGTTGTAATTGTGTCCTTGGGCTGAGGAGAGGAAGAAAAAAGAACCGTCAAAGAAACTGAGTCTGCAAGTGGAATTCTGCACCTGAAAAAAAGATTGGCAGCCATTCCAGAGGATCGGAAGACATCCTGGATGCTGGTTGAGCCTGCTGCCTAATTGAGGAGTCGGATGTTAAGGACACTAACCGGAGTACACTTTGTCAGTGAGCAGAAGGAGATCCCCTGGTGACAGAGTGGTGAGAGGCCACTGGCCAACCCTGCATTACACCTGGATAAATGAGGGACAATATTGTCTGCATGAAACACAGTGATAGTGCCTGCATCAGTCCTTAAATGGACATTACTTTCAGCGCTCCACCATAATGGTTGAGCTGGCCAGCAAAAGAAATAAAGTAGTAAATTATTGACTGTTGGAGAAAGCGAGACAGTGGCAGCTGATCCAGAGCATCGGAGGAAGTTCTGGATGCTGGTTGAGCCGGCTGCCTAATTGAAGAGCCAGATGCTAAGGACACTGCCCAAGGCACACTTTGTCAGTGAGCAGAAGGAGATCCCCTGGTGACATAGAGTGGTGAGAGGCCACTGGCCAACCCTGCATTACACCTGCATAAAATGGGTTTCCCAGCACAGGGTTCTGCGGGGGAGGTTCTGTTTTATAACAATTGTTTCTGCATCATACTACTCCGATTGCCTAATCGTCACAGCATAGTTCTCTTAAGCTGGTCACACAGGAATCGAAATTCGGCTGATTCAGCAGGGACCAGCTGAATTTCGTTCCATGTAGGGGCTAGCTGGGTGTACACAAGTAGATCTATCGATCAATTTGTGTGTAACCAGCCTGCTGAGTTTTTCCATTAATGATCAGTGCCGCCAGCTATAGCCTATAACACAGATCATTGTGTTCTTTGCAATGATGTGGGCATAGGAACAGGGGACCAAAAACATCCAGCGGCTCCTTCAGGGATAAGTGCTACATTATTATTAATAATAATATTTATTAATATTATTATTAAATATTAAAGAATAATAATTAATTGAATACATTATTAATACACATAATAATGCGTCCAGACACGACTCGGCCTCGCCCCCACATCATTGGATTTGATTGACAGCAGTGTGAGCCAATAGCTGCGCTGCTATCAATCTATCCAATCAAGAGCCAGGATGCATTCAGGTGAAAAAACACGATGATTTACTACCCCTTTAACCCTCTTGGGCATGGAGATCACCAGAGCTTCACAGGTTGCCACTGGAGTCCTCTTCCCCTCCTCCATGACGACATCACAGAGCTGGTGGATGTTAGAGACCTTGCGCTCCTCCACCTTCTGTTTGAGGATGTCCCACAGATGATCAATAGGGTTTAGGTCTGGAGACATGCTTGGCCAGTCCATCACCTTTACCCTCAGCTTCTTTAGCAAGGCGGTGGTCATCTTGGAGGTGTGTTTGGGGTGGTTATCATGTTGGAATACTGCCCTGCGGCCCAGTCTCTGAAGGGAGAGGATCATGCTCTGCTTCAGTATATCACAGTACATGTTGGCATTCATGGTTCCCTCAATGATCTGTAGCCCCCCAGTGCCGGCAGCACTCATGCAGCCCCAGACCATGACACTCCCACCACCATGCTTGACTGTAGACAAGACACACTTGTCTTTGTCCTCCTCACCTGGTTGCCCCCACACACGCTTGTCACCATCTGAACCAAATAAGTTTATCTTGGTCTCATCAGACCACAGGACATGGTTCCAGTAATCCATGTCCTTAGTCTGCTTGTCTTTAGCAAACTGTTTGCGGTCTTTCTTGTGCATCATCTTTAGAAGAGGCTTCCTTCTGGGACAACAGCCATGCAGACCAATTTGATGCAGTGTGCGGCGTATGGTCTGAGCACTGACAGGCTGACCCCCCACTCCTTCAACTTCTGTAGAAATGCTGGCAGCACTCATACATCTATTTCCCAAAGACAACCTCTGGATATGATGCTGAGCACGTGCACGCAACATCTTTGGTGGACCATGGCGAGGCCTGTTCTGAGGGGAACCTGTCCCGTTATACCGCTGTATGGTCTTGGCCACCGTGTTGCAGCTCAGTTTCAGGGTCTTGCCAATCTTCTTATAGCCTAGGCCATCTTTATGTAGAGCAACAATTCTTTTTTTCAGATCCTCAGAGAGTTCTTTGCCATGAGGTGCCATGTTGTACTTCCAGTGACCAGTATGAGAGAGTAAGAGCGATAACACCAAATTTAACACACCTGCTCCCCATTCACACCTGAGACCTTGTAACACTAACGAGTCACATGACACCGGGGGAGGGAAAATGGCTAATTGGGCCTAATTTGGACATTTTCACTTAGGGGTGTACTCACTTTTGTTGCCAGCGGTTTAGACATTAATGGCTGTGTGTTGAGTTATTTTGTGGGGACAGCAAATTTACACTGTTATACAAGCTGTACACTCACTACTTTACATTGTAGACAAGTGTCATTTCTTCAGTGTTGTCACATGAAAAGATAGAAGAAAATATTTACACAAATGTGACTGAGGGGTGTACTACCTTTTGTGAGATACTGTATATACAGTGGGGACAGAAAGTATTCAGACCCCCTTAAATTTTTCACTCTTTGTTATATTGCAGCCATTTGCTAAAATCATTTAAGTTCATTTTTTTCCTCATTAATGTACACACAGCACCCCATATTGTACACACAGCACCCCATATTGTACACACAGCACCCCATATTGTACACACAGCACCCCATATTGTACACACAGCACCCCATATTGTACACACAGCCCCCCATATTGTACACACAGCACCCCATATTGTACACACAGCACCCCATATTGTACACACAGCACCCCATAGTGACAGAAAAACACAGAATTGTTGACATTTTTGCAGATTTATTAAAAAAGAAAAACTGAAATATCACATGGTCCTAAGTATTCAGACCCTTTGCTGTGACACTCATATATATAACTCAGGTGCTGTCCATTTTCTCTGATCATCCTTGAGATGGTTCTACACCTTCATTTGAGTCCAGCTGTGTTTGATTATACTGATTGGACTTGATTAGGAAAGCCACACACCTGTCTATATAAGACCTTACAGCTCACAGTGCATGTCAGAGCAAATGAGAATCATGAGGTCAAAGGAACAAGGCACAGATGTGGCCAAGGTTACAAAAAAAATTCCGCTGCACAAAAAGGTTCCTAAGAGCACAGTGGCCTCCATAATCTTTAAATGGAAGACGTTTGGGACGACCAGAACCTTCCCTAGAGCTGGCCGTCTGGCCAAACTGAGCTATCGGGGGAGAAGAGCCTTGGTGAAAGAGGTAAAGAAGAACCCAAAGATCACTGTGGCTGAGCTCCAGAGATGCAGTCGGGAGATGGGAGAAAGTTGTAGAAAGTCAACCATCACTGCAGCCCTCCACCAGTTGGGGCTTTATGGCAGAGTGGCCCGACGGAAGCCTCTCCTCAGTGCAAGACACATGAAAGCCCACATGGAGTTTGCTAAAAAAAACACCTGAAGGACTCCAAGATGGTGAGAAATAAGATTCTCTGGTCTGATGAGACCAAGATAGAATTTTCTGGCCTTAATTCTAAGCGGTATGTGTGGAGAAAACCAGGCACTGCTCATCACCTGTCCAATACAGTCCCAACAGTGAAGCATGGTGCTGGAAGCATCATGCTGTGGGGGTGTTTTTCAGCTGCAGGGACAGGACGACTGGTTGCCATCGAGGGAAAGATGAATGTGGCCAAGTACAGGGATATCCTGGACAAAAACCTTCTCCAGAGTGCTCAGGACCTCAGACTGGGCCGAAGGTTTACCTTCCAACAAGACAATGACCCTAAGCACACAGCTAAAATAACGAAGGAGTGGCTTCACAACAACTCTGTGACTGTTCTTGAATGGCCCAGCCAGAGCCCTGACTTAAACCCAATTGAGCATCTCTGGAGAGACCTAAAAATGACCGTCCACCAATGTTTACCATCCCCCCTGACAGAACTGGAGAGGATCTGCAAGGAGGAATGGCAGAGGATCCCCAAATCCAGGTGTGAAAAACTTGTTGCATCTTTCCCAAAAAGACTCATGGCTGTATTAGATCAAAAGGGGCTTCTACTAAATACTGAGCAAAGGGTCTGAATACTTAGGACCATGTGATATTTCAGTTTTTCTTATTTAATAAATCTGCAAAAATGTCAACAATTCTGTGTTTTTCTGTCAATATGGGGTGCTGTGTGTACAATATGGGGTGTTGTGTGTACAATATGGGGTGCTGTGTGTACAATATGGGGTGCTGTGTGTACAATATGAGGTGCTGTGTGTACAATATGGGGTGCTGTGTGTACAATATGAGGTGCTGTGTGTACAATATGGGGTGCTGTGTGTACAATATGGGGTGCTGTGTGTACAATATGGGGTGCTGTGTGTACAATATGGGGTGCTGTGTGTACAATATGGGGGGCTGTGTGTACAATATGGGGTGCTGTGTGTACAATATGAGGTGCTGTGTGTACAATATGGGGTGCTGTGTGTACAATATGGGGTGCTGTGTGTACAATATGGGGTGGTGTGTGTACAATATGGGGGGCTGTGTGTATAATATGGGGGGCTGTGTGTACAATATGGGGTGCTGTGTGTACAATATAGGGGGCTGTGTGTACAATATGGGGTGCTGTGTGTATAATATGGGGGGCTGTGTGTACAATATGGGGTGGTGTGTGTACAATATGGGGGGCTGTGTGTATAATATAGGGGGCTGTGTGTACAATATAGGGGGCTGTGTGTACAATATGGGGTGCTGTGTGTACAATATGGGGTGGTGTGTGTACAATATGGGGTGCTGTGTGTACAATATGGGATGCTGTGTGTACAATATAGGGGGCTGTGTGTACAATATGGGGTGCTGTGTGTACAATATAGGGGGCTGTGTGTACAATATGGGGTGCTGTGTGTACAATATGGGGTGCTGTGTGTACAATATGGGGTGTTGTGTGTACAATATGGGGTGCTGTGTGTACAATATGGGGTGCTGTGTGTACAATATGAGGTGCTGTGTGTACAATATAGGGGGCTGTGTGTACAATATGGGGTGCTGTGTGTACAATATGGGGTGCTGTGTGTACAATATGGGGTGTTGTGTGTACAATATGGGGTGCTGTGTGTACAATATGGGGTGCTGTGTGTACAATATGAGGTGCTGTGTGTACAATATAGGGTGCTGTGTGTACAATATGGGGTGCTGTGTGTACAATATGGAGTGCTGTGTGTACAATATGGGGTGCTGTGTGTACAATATGGGGTGCTGTGTGTACAATATGGAGTGCTGTGTGTACAATATGGGGTGCTGTGTATACAATATGGGGTGCTGTGTGTACAATATGGGGTGCTGTGTGTACAATATGAGGTGCTGTGTGTACAATATGGGGGGCTGTGTGTACAATATGGGGGGCTGTGTGTACAATATGAGGTGCTGTGTGTACAATATGGGGGGCTGTGTGTACAATATGGGGTGCTGTGTGTACAATATGGGGTGCTGTGTGTACAATATGGGTGCTGTGTGTACATTAATGAGGAAAAAAATCAACTTAAATGATTTTAGCAAATGGCTGCAATATAACAAAGAGTGAAAAATGTAAGGGGGTCTGAATACTTTCCGTCCCCACTGTAGAATGCATACGGTGCTGGCTGTGTGTTTGTGGAGTTCTGGGAGGTGCAGATATTACGGGGCCCGGGCTCAGGAATGGGAATTCTGCAGAGTGGGGAGGAAGGAATTTGCTGTTTATAGTTGGGGGCTTCCAGTATGGAATGGGAGGGTCTTGTGACATATTATACAGAGAAGCTTTAGCAGATGTATATCCTGTTATTGGTACTTCTCACAAGAGCCGGCTGCCTCCTCTTCATTTCTGTAACCTCCTCACCCCTCTATAAGCCCAGCAAATGTGTCCCGGCACAGCGTCCAGAAAACTGATGAGCTCACTCTTAAAGGATCACTCCACCCACAGTCCAGGTGATGAACAGTTAAACCACCTGATTGCTTTCCTTATGTGTTAGCAACTCTCTTTAATACTTTGATGGGATTGACTCCACCTACACGGGTGGGCACACATAATGTAAACACTAGTGTTATAGGTCTTAAATTGCCACTAAAATCTCTTATATGTCAGTCTAAACAAGTACCAGATCCAGTTATTATGGGGTCCATTCATAAAAAATTCACTGGATGCATGTCACAAGCATATGCCCAGTCACTACGAATTCTGACCATATTTTCCTTAATATGTTGATTCCGATCACCATCAGCTCCATCTAGTGACCATACAGTGGTATTTTTCCTGAAATACTTCTATCAAGAAAAAATACTGCATTATCACCACTAGATGGAGCTGATGATCAAACAAAAACAACTCTATTAAAGCAGGGTAAATGCTTGTGACATATGTCTATTGAACTTTTTATAAATTAAAATTTCCTCCCCCCCAAATCCTCCTTCATATGTGTCTCACATGCTCCCTCTACCAGACACTGCAGCTCCCAATGGGAGGGTTTAAGCAACAGAGGCCTTGCAAAGCAGTGGGTGGGACTAGGTGCGGTTAGTTGATGATTGACAAGCTATAGGCTTATGAGTCAGCGATGATAGGCGTGGTCATCCTCCTGCAACATCTTCTCTTCCCACTGGAAATGCAATCAGGCTCCGCCTTCACCACAGTGACAACTTTGCTCTGAATTAAAGGCAAAGTTCACCTTTTGAACGTGTTACATGTTAGACCCATAATTCATTCATTGAATTGATGAGTCACATTCATGTGATTGGATAATCCCCCTTGGAGGAGAAACTTGGGATAGGTCATGTGACTAAAGCTGGCCATTTACAGATCAAATGTCACCCCAGATTTGATCTCTGGGTGAACGTGACTTCACCCGACTCAACAAGCTTCAATCTGAAGATCTCAGGAGCCGGTTCAATCCGCTGCCGTCACTGTGGGTGGATTCTGACAACGGCTGGTGACCGGGGGGATTCCTCCATCTCTACAGTTCAGCATGGATGGAGGAATCTGGTGATTGATGGATAGATGACGTCACAGAGTCTATGGAAAGAGTTTAATAAAAAATGCATCGGCATAAAATCAAATAATTTTCACCTCCCCGGATATTATCAGATAATTCTCACCTCTCCGGATATTATCGGATAATTCTCACCTCTCCGGATATTATCGGATAATTCTCACCTCCCCGGATATTATCCGATAATTCTCACCTCTCCGAATAATATGGGATGATTCTCACCTCTCCGGATATTATCGGAAAATTCTCACCTCCCCGGATATTATCCAATAATTCTCACCAATCCGGATATTATCAGATAATTCTCACCTCTCCGGATATTATCGGATAATTCTCACCTCTCCGGATATTATCCAATAATTCTCACCTCCCCGGATATTATCCAATAATTCTCACCTCCCCGGATATTATCCAATAATTCTCACCTCTCCGAATAATATGGGATGATTCTCACCTCTCCGGATATTATCGGATAATTCTCACCTCTCCGAATAATATGGGATGATTCTCACCTCTCCGGATATTATTGGATAATTCTCACCTCTCCGGATATTATTGGATAATTCTCACCTCTCCGGATATTATTGGATAATTCTCACCTCTCCGGATATTATTGGATAATTCTCACCTCTCCGAATAATATGGGATAATTCTCACCTCTCCGGATGTTATCAGATAATTCTCACCTCTCCGGATATTATCGGATAATTCTCACCTCTCCGGATATTATCGGATAATTCTCACCTCCCCGGATATTATCAGATAATTCTCAACTCTCCGGATATTATTGGATAATTCTCACCTCCCCGGATATTATCGGATAATTCTCACCTCTCCGGATATTATCGGATAATTCTCACCTCCCCGGATATTATCGGATAATTCTCACCTCCCCGGATATTATCCGATAATTCTCACCTCCCCGGATATTATCGGATAATTCTCATCTCTCCGAATAATATGGAATGATTCTCACCTCTCCGGATGTTATCAGATAATTCTCACCTCTCCGGATATTATCGGATAATTCTCACCTCCCCGGATATTATCGGATAATTCTCACCTCTCCGGATATTATCGGATAATTCTCACCTCTCCGGATATTATCGGATAATTCTCACCTCCCCGGATATTATCCGATAATTCTCACCTCTCCGGATATTATCCGATAATTCTCACCTCTCCGGATATTATCAGATAATTCTCACCTCTCCGGATATTATCGGATAATTCTCACCTCCCCGGATATTATCGGATAATTCTCACCTCTCCGGATATTATCGGATAATTCTCACCTCCCCGGATATTATCCGATAATTCTCACCTCTCCGGATATTATCGGATAATTCTCACCTCTCCGGATATTATCAGATAATTCTCACCTCCCCGGATATTATCGGATAATTCTCACCTCTCCGGATATTATCGGATAATTCTCCCCTCTCCAGATATTATCGGATAATTCTCACCTCTCCGGATATTATCGGATAATTCTCACCTCTCCGGATGTTATCGGATAATTCTCACCTCTCCGGATGTTATCGGATAATTCTCACCTCCCCGGATATTATCGGATAATTCTCACCTCCCCGGATATTATCGGATAATTCTCACCTCTCCGGATATTATCGGATAATTCTCCCCTCTCCGGATATTATCGGATAATTCTCACCTCTCCGGATATTATCGGATAATTCTCACCTCTCCGGATATTATCGGATAATTCTCACCTCCCCGGATGTTATCGGATAATTCTCACCTCTCCGGATATTATCGGATAATTCTCACCTCTCCGGATGTTATCGGATAATTCTCACCTCCCCGGATATTATCGGATAATTCTCACCTCTCCGGATATTATCGGATAATTCTCACCTCTCCGGATGTTATCGGATAATTCTCACCTCCCCCGATATTATCGGATAATTCTCACCTCTCCGGATATTATCGGATAATTCTCACCTCTCCGAATAATATGGGATGATTCTCACCTCTCCGGACATTATCGGATAATTCTCACCTCTCCGGATATTATCGGATAATTCTCACCTCTCCGAATAATATGGGATGATTCTCACCTCCCCGGATATTATCCGATAATTCTCACCTCTCCGGATATTATCAGATAATTCTCACCTCTCCGGATATTATCGGATAATTCTCACCTCTCCGGATATTATCAGATAATTCTCACCTCTCCGGATGTTATCGGATAATTCTCACCTCCCCGGATATTATAGGATAATTCTCACCTCTCCGGATATTATCGGATAATTCTCACCTCTCCGAATAATATGGGATGATTCTCACCTCCCCGGATATTATCCGATAATTCTCACCTCTCCGGATATTATCGGATAATTCTCACCTCTCCGGATATTATCCGATAATTCTCACCTCTCCGGATATTATCAGATAATTCTCACCTCTCCGGATATTATCGGATAATTCTCACCTCTCCGGATATTATCGGATAATTCTCACCTCTCCGGATATTATCGGATAATTCTCACCTCTCCGGATATTATCGGATAATTCTCACCACTCCGGATATTATCGGATAATTCTCACCTCTCCGGATATTATCGGATAATTCTCACCTCTCCGGATATTATCGGATAATTCTCACCTCTCCGGATATTATCGGATAATTCTCACCTCTCCGGATATTATCCGATAATTCTCACCTCTCCGGATATTATCCGATAATTCTCACCTCTCCGGATATTATCCGATAATTCTCACCTCTCCGGATATTATCCGATAATTCTCACCTCTCCGGATATTATCCGATAATTCTCACCTCTCCGAATATTATCAGATAATTCTCACCTCTCCGGATATTATCGGAAAATTCTCACCTCCCCGGATATTATCCAATAATTCTCACCAATCCGGATATTATCAGATAATTCTCACCTCTCCGGATATTATCGGATAATTCTAACCTCTCCGGATATTATCCAATAATTCTCACCTCTCCGGATATTATCCGATAATTCTCACCTCTTCGAATAATATGGGATGATTCTCACCTCTCCGGATATTATCGGATAATTCTCACCTCTCCGGATGTTATCGGATAATTCTCACCTCCCCGGATATTATCCAATAATTCTCACCTCCCCGGATATTATCCAATAATTCTCACCTCTCCGAATAATATGGGATGATTCTCACCTCTCCGGATATTATCCAATAATTCTCACCTCTCCGGATATTATTGGATAATTCTCACCTCTCCGGATATTATTGGATAATTCTCACCTCTCCGGATATTATTGGATAATTCTCACCTCTCCGAATAATATGGGATAATTCTCACCTCTCCGGATGTTATCAGATTATTCTCACCTCTCCGGATATTATCGGATAATTCTCACCTCCCCGGATATTATCAGATAATTCTCACCTCTCCGGATATTATCGGATAATTCTCACCTCCCCGGATATTATCGGATAATTCTCACCTCTCCGGATATTATCGGATAATTCTCACCTCCCCGGATATTATCGGATAATTCTCACCTCCCCGGATATTATCGGATAATTCTCACCTCTCTGGATATTATCGGATAATTCTCCCCTCTCCGGATATTATCGGATAATTCTCACCTCTCCGGATATTATCGGATAATTCTCACCTCTCCGGATATTATCGGATAATTCTCACCTCTCCGGATGTTATCGGATAATTCTCACCTCCCCGGATATTATCGGATAATTCTCACCTCTCCGGATATTATCGGATAATTCTCCCCTCTCCGGATATTATCGGATAATTCTCACCTCTCCGGATATTATCGGATAATTCTCACCTCTCCGGATATTATCGGATAATTCTCACCTCCCCGGATGTTATCGGATAATTCTCACCTCTCCGGATATTATCGGATAATTCTCACCTCTCCGGATGTTATCGGATAATTCTCACCTCTCCGGATATTATCGGATAATTCTCACCTCTCCGGATATTATCGGATAATTCTCACCTCTCCGGATATTATCGGATAATTCTCACCTCCCCGGATATTATCCGATAATTCTCACCTCTCCGGATATTATCGGATAATTCTCACCTCCCCGGATATTATCGGATAATTCTCACCTCTCCGGATATTATCGGATAATTCTCACCTCTCCGGATGTTATCGGATAATTCTCACCTCCCCGGATATTATCGGATAATTCTCACCTCTCCGGATATTATCGGATAATTCTCACCTCTCCGAATAATATGGGATGATTCTCACCTCTCTGGACATTATCGGATAATTCTCACCTCTCCGGATATTATCGGATAATTCTCACCTCTCCGAATAATATGGGATGATTCTCACCTCCCCGGATATTATCCGATAATTCTCACCTCTCCGGATATTATCAGATAATTCTCACCTCTCCGGATATTATCGGATAATTCTCACCTCTCCGGATATTATCGGATAATTCTCACCTCTCCGGATGTTATCGGATAATTCTCACCTCCCCGGATATTATCGGATAATTCTCACCTCTCCGGATATTATCGGATAATTCTCACCTCTCCGAATAATATGGGATGATTCTCACCTCCCCGGATATTATCCGATAATTCTCACCTCTCCGGATATTATCGGATAATTCTCACCTCTCCGGATATTATCCGATAATTCTCACCTCTCCGGATATTATCCGATAATTCTCACCTCTCCGGATATTATCCGATAATTCTCACCTCTCCGGATATTATCGGATAATTCTCACCTCTCCGGATATTATCGGATAATTCTCACCTCTCCGGATATTATCGGATAATTCTCACCACTCCGGATATTATCGGATAATTCTCACCTCTCCGGATATTATCGGATAATTCTCACCTCTCCGGATATTATCGGATAATTCTCACCTCTCCGGATATTATCGGATAATTCTCACCTCTCCGGATATTATCGGATAATTCTCACCTCTCCGGATATTATCGGATAATTCTCACCTCTCCGGATATTATCGGATAATTCTCACCTCTCCGGATATTATCAGATAATTCTCACCTCCCCGGATATTATCGGATAATTCTCCCCTCTCCGGATATTATCCGATAATTCTCACCTCTCCGGATATTATCCGATAATTCTCACCTCTCCGGATATTATCGGATAATTCTCACCTCTCCGGATATTATCGGATAATTCTCACCTCTCCGGATATTATCCGATAATTCTCACACCTCTTGCAGCCTTTTACCACAATGATATTTTGTTATATTTTCATCAAATTTCTATCATATAATTACATAAGAACAAATGTTCAGGAGCACATAGATCGTTACCATTATAGAATGTCATGTCAGTGTTCTGGGGAAGAATATTTAAAAATATTTTTTCATTAATATTTCATTGTCTGAGTCTGCTGTTGCTGTTCTACAGGCACACATGGAGGGGGGGGGGGAGGGGGTTTGCTAAAACTAGAGCGTGCGACATCTGACCAATCAGCTTCCAGGTTTGATTGTCAAAGCTTAACTGAACAGGCTGAAGTTAGAAGCTGATTGGCTGCACCAGATTTAGTAAATCTCTCCCACCTTGTCTCAGTACTGAACATTGATGTTAGACGCAGCAGCACCACCAAGTGGCTGAAAAGTGTGACTGCAGGCTGCTTCCTGTCTGTTGGCATTTACAGTACCTGCAGCTCTTTAATTGTTCTAAATGTCTTGGTATGCTGACGCCCTAAGAGTTCCCTTCTCTGGAACTAAGGGGCCAAACCCAACCCCTGAAAAACAACCCCCCCCCCACACCATAATCCCCCCCCCCCCCCCCACCATAAACCCCCCCCACACCATAATCCCCCCCCCCACCATAAACCCCCCTCGACCCACGCCATAAACCCCCCTCCACCAAATGGACTGCGAGCATAATTCGCTCCGGAAACATCCTTGTAATTCAAATGACTTGTTTATCAAAGTGAATTTCCCCATTAATAATAATGGAAATTCAGATGATTCGTTCCACAACCATTTATTCGTAGGTCCTTCAGTCCATATAAAAAGATTAGAGCGATGTGATTGGTTGTGTAACCATAAAATGTCCATCTACAAATAGAAGCCTCCACAAGGGGAATAGAAGCAAAATCCAGCAGGAGCTCCAGAGTATAAAAGAGAAGAGAGGCGCCTCTAAGTGTAGCAAAATGTTGTACCTTCATTAAATGTAACCATATTGCTACACTTAGAGGCGCCTCTCTTCTCTTTTATACTCTGTTGTGATGTGACGGTACTTGTATATCAAGACATCGCTTGTATATCAAGTCAAAATTTATTTAAAAATGTTGCTTGTCTTGCAAAACGCTCTCAAACCAAGGTTTTACTGTATAGGCCAAAATGTATTCTGCTGTATGCCTTTGATAAAAAAAATACATAAATAAATAAATCCCATTCGGTGTATATTGATTTTTTTGTGTGAAAGTTATAGAGTCCACAAACTATGGGATATATACCTCTGCCTCCTCTCCCTCCTGTAGGCATTCAGCGGCTGCAGGAGGAAAATGTAGAGATGGGTTCCTCTATGCCAATGTTTCGCAATCTTTTTCCATTCAGGGCGCCCTTGAATTAAACCCCTAGGATGGCGAATGGGGCTGCACTGCAACCGCCCCACAACTGTGTGCATTGCATGCAGTAGCAGCATAGTGAGGATACAATTAGGGGTTAAAAGCGGCTGTCAGGAGGCAACATATTGCTTCTTTACAGGCTGTCAAATGCTTCTGAAAAGTGATCTGAGCATGGATCGCTTTGGACGCTTGAAGTGGAGCCAGAGAGGAAGCCCGCCACCCTGGAGCTGCTGCCCGGACCCCACACCCCCTAGCCTGGAGCCGCTGCCCGGACCCCGCACCCCCTAGCCTGGAGCCGCTGCCCGGACCCCGCACCCGCTAGCCTGGAGCCGCTGCCCGGACCCCGCACTCGCTAGCCTGGAGCCGCTGCCCGGACCCCCGCACACGCTAGCCTGGAGCCGCTGCCCGGACCCCGCACCCGCTAGCCTGGAGCCGCTGCCCGGACCCCGCACTCGCTAGCCTGGAGCCGCTGCCCGGATCCCCGCACACGCTAGCCTGGAGCCGCTGCCCGGACCCCGCACCCGCTAGCCTGGAGCCGCTGCCCGGACCCCGCACCCGCTAGCCTGGAGCCGCTGCCCGGACCCCGCACTCGCTAGCCTGGAGCTGCTGCCCGGACCCCCGCACTCGCTGGCCTGGAGCCGCTGCCCGGACCCCCGCACTCGCTAGCCTGGAGCCGCTTCCCGGACCCCGCACTCGCTAGCCTGGAGCCGCTACCCGGACCCCGCACTCGCTAGCCAGGAGCCGCTGCCCGGACCCCCGCACTCGCTAGCCTGGAGCCGCTTCCTGGACCCCGCACTCGCTAGCCAGGAGCCGCTACCCAGACCCCGCACTCGCTAGCCAGGAGCGGCTGCCCGGACCCCGCACTCGCTAGCCAGGAGCGGCTGCCCGGACCCCGCACTCGCTAGCCTGGAGCGGCTGCCCGGACCCCGCACTCGCTAGCCTGGAGCCGCTGCCCGGACCCCGCACTCGCTAGCCTGGAGCCGCTGCCCGGACCCCGCACTTGCTAGCCTGGAGCCGCTGCCCGGACCCTGCACTCGCTAGCCTGGAGCCGCTGCCCGGACCCCGCACTCGCTAGCCAGGAGCCGCTGCCCGGACCCCCGCACTCGCTAGCCTGGAGCCGCTTCCTGGACCCCGCACTCGCTAGCCTGGAGCCACTGCCCGGACCCCGCACTCGCTAGCCTGGAGCCGCTGCCCGGACCCCCGCACTCGCTAGCCTGGAGCCACTGCCCGGACCCCGCAGCTCTGCATGACACCCCTCATCTATCTGGATCTATCCAGGTAAGTGCCAGACCAACTAGCGGACGCGCCACCGGGGTGGTTGTTTGCTGCCACAATGTTCCCCAGTGGCATACCCACCCCATCCCCATACTGTTTTTTGACACCCCCCATTTTTAACAGATGCAGCTCCTACTGATGTCAATGGGGTTCGGGTTTAGCATCCAAACTCCTTTTTGAAGTTCATCTGAACCTGCTTTGGACTGAACCCATGGCACATGTCGGCTGATTCCTCTATATTATCAGGGATTGTATTATTGTTTTGTTACATTGATTAGGATATTTTCTAGCCCTCGGTGGGTCATGGTGTTAGCGGCACATCGGGGGGATTTGGGGGGGTCACCGTGCGTTTTGCCGGTGTTTAGTGCTCGGTGAAGGGAGCAATTAGCCCATTCGAAGTGATTTCGCTCAGATCAGGCTGGGCTCATTGTAAGACAAACAGAGTATAATCAGGAGTGGACATTATCATGGGACCAGCAGATGGGAGTCCTGTTTGCATTGCCTCTTATCAGCTCATAGCCAGAATAGATTGCTTTGCTTTTTTTTTTTTTCCATTCACATCTCAGGGCCGGGTAACCTCTTCCATCCTGGACCCTCCGGAGGTGAACGTTGTGCCAGCAAGAGAGAGAAGAAGAAGAATTCCCACCAACTGAACGGGGACTATTGTAGACACCGAAGACAAAGAAAACCTCCAAAAACAGAGTATAAAATATGAATGATTTATTACATGTCAATATAAAAGTCACTAAAATGAGATGGCTTTGGTTATAGCTGCCACGAGTATACGTAGCTGACAACACCTTGACCATAAGACATTAGTTATGTGAGACATCCTGGATGTCTCATATTTTGCTCCATAGTGACATGATAGCATCACGCAGTTGCTGCAGATTTGACGGCTGCACATCCATGATGCCAATCTCCCGTTCCACCACATCCCAAAGGTGCTCTATTGGATGAGATGTGGTGAGTGTGGAGGACATTGGAGTACAGGGACCTCATTGTCCAGTGGTGAGATGATTGGAGCTTTGTGACATGGTGCATTATCCTGCTGGAAGGAGCCATCAGAAGATGGGGACACTGTAGTCATAAAGGGATGGACATGGTCAGCAACAATACTCAGGTAGGCCGTGGTGATTAAACCATGGGGGGCCCAAAGTGTGCCAAGAAAATATCCCCCCCACATCATTACACCCCCACCACCAGCCTGAACCGGTGATATCCCATCCCCCACACCATTACACCCCCACCACCAGCCTGAACCGGTGATATCCCATCCCCCACACCATTACACCCCCACCACCAGCCTGAACCGGTGATACCCCATCCCCCACACCATTACACCCCCACCACCAGCCTGAACCGGTGATATCCCATCCCCCACACCATTACACCCCCACCACCAGCCTGAACCGGTGATACAAGGCAGGATGGATCCATGCGCCAAATTCTGACCCCACCATCTGAATGTCGGAGCTGAAATCCAGACTCATCAGACCAGGCAATGTTTTTCCAATCTTCTATTGTCCGATTTTGGTGATCCTGTGAGAATTGTCGCCTCAGTTTTTCTGTTCTTAGATGACAGGTGTGGCACCCGGTGTGGTCTTCTGCTGCTGTAGCCCATCTGCTTCAAGGTTGGATGTGTTGTGTGTTCAGAGATGGTATTCTGCATACCTTGGATGTAACGAGGGGTTATTTGAGTTACTGTTGTCTTTCTATCATCTGGAACCAGTCTGCCCATTCTCCTCTGACCTCAACAAGGCATTTTCCTCCACACAACTAACAAACAAATGGCCCCTGCCCCCACCTATAACTGGCCTTCACAGCAAGGAGCACATGGAAGGGCGCTCACTGGATATTTTCTCTTTTTCCCACCATCCTCTGTAAACCCGATAGATGGTTGTGTGTGAAAATCCCAGAAATACTCAGACCAGCCCGTCTGCTACCAACAACCATGCCACGTTCAAAGTCACTTCCATCCCCATTCTGATGCTCGGATTGAACTTCAGCAAGTCATCTTCACCACCTCTAGATGCCTAAATGCATTGAGTGGCTGCCATGTGATTGGCTGATTAGCAATTTGTGTTACCAAGCAATTGAATTCAACATTGGGTTGTTATCTTCCAGCTGACACCCTATAGGAGTACATGATGATCACCTGTGTCTCGCACGACAGGTTAGATTGTAGTGCGCAGTATATAAAGGAAACAGCAGAGGGCGCCAACTAAGTGCTTTATATACAGTATCTCACAAAAGTGAGTACACTCACTACTTTACATTGTAGCAAAGTGTCATTTCTTCAGTGTTGTCACATGAAAAGATAGAAGAAAAGATTTACAGAAATGTGAGGGGTGTACTTACTTTTGTGAGATACTGTAAACATAGACTTTATTAAAAATCACAAGTGGGAACTCACAAGGTGCATAAGGATAAGAGCATGTGTTATAAACCGGCATATGGAATTATGACCTCCACTGCACCATCCCATAATGGTTGCTGGTGGAGTAGAGAGTAGCCTTTGTGATTTGGATGGTGGAGTTCAGTATACCGAGAGCCATGGAGAGAACCCTTAAAGGGGCCCTGCCAGGAGCGCATGAAAACTCCTGAACAGCCCAAGCTTGTCACCCCTAAAACCCAACCCTGACCAAAGGGTCTAAACTTTGTCTTCTGTATCTGAAAAAAATCTTTTGCCTGGTGTAAGGATAGTGAGGTCTGGTGAACCCCAACTTGTGTGGAGAGAATGAGGAAGTGGGGCCAATGAAAATATGCCACCCTTATTTTCCCCAAAACTCAAAAGTCAGTAACAAGACGATCAGATTGTGTTAAGCAGCCAGGAAAACAACACATTTGACAAAGAACAGTCCACTTAGAAGGAATACAGAGTCATCATAAAGACAATAACTAGCCCAAAGGCTAATTTAGACATTTATTCTACATTTATATATACATTTATACTATACATTTTCCATAAATCCTGCTGTAATGAAGTTACCCATCTAAAAAGTTGTTACACTCATGTATAAGAAGATATCACTCAGAAACACCAAAACATGCCTATATTACATGGTCCAGAAAGCTAAAAAACACATTAGACCTCTAAGTAGAAATATACAGTACATCAGATATATTGATAAGTGATATATATAATTTGGTCTCTGATATATATCAAGTTTTGCCTCGTATAAATTAATATTTTATTCTGGTAACTGATATGCTGGATTTTGAAACATTGTTCTATGGATCCTTACACATGATAGTTGACATTAAGTGTGTGTCCACTGGTGGAGGAGGGAGCAGCCTTTGTGAGCTGAATGGTGGAGTGCAGTGTAGCGAGAGCCATGATGGGAACCCTTCTAGGGGTGCAAACAAATGGCCACTGCTCTCGCCTATAAATGGCCTTTGCAGCAAGGAGCGTATTGGAAGGGCAACGCATGCGAAACAAAACCAAAGAAATTCCAAGCTCAACTTACCGACCAGCCTGCAACCAACCAAATTATCCTTACAGTATGTGTTAAAAACAGGGGTTTCGTTTGCACACATTCGCAAATACATGTGTAAGCTACAGAGACCCTCCAACTCTTCCAAGGGCCCTGCCAGGAGCCCAAATAAAGCTGACCCTAAACAGCCCAGGCTTGTCAAACCCAACCCCCCCCCCCCCCCCCAAACACTCCAGCACATCAACAACACACCCCTCAGACCCTTGATTGAGGGGAATTAACTCTTCAACCCTCTGCCCAGAACAAGCACAAGCTGCTGCATGAGTGACTGGGAGCTCTTGTTTGACTATTGAAGCTCTACAGGAATACCAAGTCAATTGTGAGGGCTAACAATGGCTATTGCAACATCAGATTGGACTTAAACCTCAAGTGTGCCAAACTCTGCAATGTAGTGTATTTTTTTCCCTTTTTTACCCCTTTTTTATTTTATAGTTGATTATGTCTGTGTTGTAATATATCTTCTGTAAATATTTTCTGCACCATTTCTTTTCTTTTTTATTAAACAGTTATACAGGTATATGTAAAGGTCAGTCTGTTACATTCCTATCTGAGCGCGGCAGCCAGTGAGACAGGTATATGTAAAGGTCAGTCTGTTAAAATCCTTTCTAAACGTGGCAGCGAGTGATGCAGGTATATGTGAAGGTCAGTCTGTTGCATTCCTATCTGAGCATGTCAGCGAGTGATACAGGTATATGTAAAGATCAGTCTGTTACTATCCTGTCCGAGTGTGGCAGCGAGTGATACAGGTATATGTAAAGGTCAGTCTGTTACTATCCTGTCTAAGGCCTGATTCACACCTATGCAGGTTGCAGTTTGCATATTCCAGGTGCATTTTGCGTTTTTCAACACACATTTTTGATCTATTGAAGTCTTTGGAATAAAAACCAAAACTGAAAAAAGTCACTGGCCCTTTCCATAAAATGCACAGATGTCAACATGACCCATAGGAAACTATGTTAAATGGACTGTAGTGTGTTTCTGCAAAATTGAAAATGCACTAAAATATGCATAGGTGTGAACCTTAAGCCTAAACCTGGCAGCGAGTGATACAGGTATATGTAAAGGTCAGTCTGTTACATTCCTATCTGAAGCGTGGCAGCGAGTGATACAGGTATATGTAAAGGTCATTCTGTTACATTCCTGTCTGAGCGTGGCAGCGAGTGATACAGGTATATGTAAAGGTCAGTCTGTTACATTCCTATCTGAGCGTGGCAGAGAGTGATACAGGTATATGTAAAGGTCAGTCTGTTACAAACCTGTCTGAGCGTGGCAGAGAGTGATACAGGTATATGTAAAGGTCAGTCTGTTACATTCCTGTCTGAGCGTGGCAGAGAGTGATACAGGTATATGTAAAGGTCAGTCTGTTACATTCCTATCTGAGAGTGGCAGCGAGTGATACAGATATATGTAAAGGTCAGTCTGTTACATTCCTATCTGAGCGTGGCAGCGAGTGATACAGGTATATGTAAAGGTCAGTCTGTTACAAACCTGTCTGAGCGTGGCAGCGAGTGATACAGACATTTTTAAAGATCAGAAAGGTTACAGCGGATGCTATAAACAGTGTGTTTCCATTAAAACATGCGGTGGCAGCTACTGTGTGTGCAGAAGGTTGACTGGCCCAAGTGGCGGTCACTCTGTTTGCTGGTGCTTAGAGTGTTGTCCCATTTGTTGGGAAACCTCTGTGTAAGGTGAGGCTGAGCATGCGTGTGTCATTTTAAATGCCACTTTATCAGCCTGTGGACCTACAAATCCCAGAATTCCCATTCAGCCTCCAAACATTAGCTACACTTTTTTAAACAACATTTACACTTATAGTAATCTGCCTGGAACATTCTACATATAACATACAACATTATATTACATTGTTCTGTATTATATTACATGATATTGTATGAAACTGGGCAACCATCAGAGCTCGGAGAACATAATCATATTGGTACAATATACCGAGCAAATGAAACTCCGTAGAATTCTCTTCTACCAACATCGGGAGTAGAATCTGTCCGCTCCTCACATTTCTCATCCACCATATAGGTTGTATTGGTCCATCATACTTCAGCTAAGCGCTCATCTCTTCCCAATATTCAGACTGTCCTATATTATTGGTCTTGTCTATACAGTATGGATAAGGGGTGGGGCACAAATTCTTGTAGAGTTCAGGAACCAGCAAGTCCAATCCCGGAGCCAGCAGGAACTTTTTAACAGCCAAGGAAAATTTCTTTAAGAGAGAGAAAAGTAGGCTCAGATTATTGGTGGTACGACGTGAAGAAGGAGCCGCCATGTTTAGAAGTTTTGTGTCTCCAGCTGCAGTTTTTTTCT
Source organism: Aquarana catesbeiana (assembly GCF_042186555.1). Lineage (NCBI taxonomy): Eukaryota > Metazoa > Chordata > Amphibia > Anura > Ranidae > Aquarana > Aquarana catesbeiana. The sequence continues at coordinate 684,672,627 of NC_133327.1, read as the reverse complement.
TTTTCTAGGTCCACTGGTGACTCGGCTCCGGCGATTTCTCCAGTTCTCAGGATTTTCATTGTTAGCCGTCTGTTGAAGAGTTCCGAGAGGTTCCACGTCATGTTCTACATCCGAATTCCGTGCTGGAGGTGGATCGGGTGATCTTCAACTTTTTGCACGGCGGTTCCCTCCTTAATGACATCCCTTTTCAGCATCCGCCATTCTATAAGTTTTTCCACTAATTCTGCAACAACATTGAGCACCAGAGCCAGCCAGGCCAGGCCGAATATAATCCACAGCGCGGCTAAACTTCTGTACATCGATATGTAGTGTTTATTGGGGTCCTTTCCTGGCAATAAATAAGTTAAATGTTGTATTTCATATTCTCCTTTTAAAAGCATAATGCATCCTCTCCACAAAATGTGACACTGTAATGCACTCACCAGAGTGACACTAATGATGGGGCACTTTTCCTCCCACTGACAGTATCGATGGGGCACTATTCCTCCCGTGGACACCAATTATGGGGCATTATTCCTTCCATCGATTCCAGTGATGGGGCACTATTCCTCCCACTGACACGAATGATGGGGCACCATTCCTCCCACTGACACCACCGATGGGGCACTATTCCTCCCACTGACACCAATGATGGGGCACCATTTCTCATACTGATCCCCATGATGGGGCACTATTCCTCCCACTGCCATCAATAATAGGGTACTATTCCTTCCTTGACTATTCCTTCCACTATTACCTTTGATGGGGCACTATTCCTCCCACTGAGAATAATGATGGGGCACTATTCCTCCCACTGACACCAATGATGGGACACTATTCCTCCCACTGACACCAATGATGGGGCACTATTCCTCCCACTGACCCCAATAGTGGGGCACTATTCCTCCCACTGACACCAATGATGGGGCACTATTCCTCCCACTGACACCAATGATGGGGCACTATTCCTCCCACTGACACCAATGATGGGGTAGTATTCCTCCTCCTACTGACTATGGGCGCTATGTCATTTTTTTACTTCCATGGCTGCTCCCACTGACCACCAAGCCTGGGACATTGTTTACTTTCACTGACGCGGGGGCGTTCTCTACTTCAACTGGCAACAGTCCGCATTCCCCCCCTCCTTTCCCAAATTTTAAAGGATCTTTTGTTTAGAAAGTTTGAAGTCCCCTGCTGTAACCTTTCCATTTTGCCTTTACTGGCTTTTGAAGTGTCCGCTGTGCTTTGCTCCTTGCCATGGATGGAGCTGTGTACAGGCATCTACTGAATGCTCTCAAGGAATTTGTTCCCAAAATGTCCAATCAACCAAAAGAATATTTTTGAGGTCAGGTACTGGTGTTGGTTAAAGCGGAATTCCACCCACTTTTGAGAGGTGGTCTTAAATGAAAAACCACCACTCCACCGCTCGTTTTTGGCCAGTTAAAAAAATTTTTTTTTCCTTCTAACTTATTTTTTCCTGAAGTGCAGCCTGTATTTCCGATCCATCCGGTCCGTGGCAGAGGACGTCATATCCTCTTCTCTGGCGAGCCCCCCCCGATGTCTTCTGGGACATGTGTTTCCCAGAAGACAGCCAGCCATTCACAAAGCGCCGCGGGACTCGCGCATGCGCAGTAGGAAACGGGCAGTGAAGCTGCAAGGCTCCACTGCCGGTTTCCCTTAATTAAAATGGCGGTGCCTGGACCCGATCTGATGGATTGGCCTCGGGGGGGGGGGGGGGCACATTGCGTGCTCCCTGGACAGGCAAGTGTCCTTATTAAAAGTCAGCAGCTATAGTGTTTGTAGCTGCTGACTTTTAAAAAAAAAATTTGCGGGTGGAACACCGCTTTAAGAAGACCCGACTCACCACTAGCGTTCCAATTCGACCCAATGGTGTTCAGTAGAGTTGAGGTCAGGGCTATGTACAGGACACTCAAGTTCCTCCACACCAAACTGGTCAAACCATGTCCTTATGGTGATGTTTGTTGAGAAGACCTGGCTCGCCATCGGCGTACCAGTTCAACCCAAAGGTGTTCAGTAGGGTTGAGGTCAGGGTTCTACAGAACACTTGAGTTCCTCCACACCAAACTGGTCAAACTATGTCCTTATGGTAATGTTTGTTGAGAAGACCTGGCTCGCCATCGGCGTACCAGTTCAACCCAAAGGTGTTCAGTAGGGTTGAGGTCAGGGTTCTACAGAACACTTGAGTTCCTCCACACCAAACTGGTCAAACCATGTCCTTATGGTAATGTTTGTTGAGAAGACCTGGCTCGCCATCGGCGTACCAGTTCAACCCAAAGGTGTTCAGTAGGGTTGAGGTCAGGGTTCTACAGAACACTTGAGTTCCTTAACACCAAACTGGTCAAACCATGTCTTTATGGAGCTGGCTTTGTACACAGGGGGGCACAGTCATGCTGGAACAGCAAAGGGTCCTCATCAAACTGTTACCACAAGGTTAGAAAAGCACAACCAACAACAGAAAACCAACCAAAAACTGTTTTGAAGACTTCAAATGACAAAGCAAAATACATAACACTCTTAACAATATACTATTCCAAAATTAAAACTTTATTACGGGAACCATCTTTCCATAACATGCACTTTGATGAAAAACCTCTAAAACCCCAATAAATGCCTGCCATAAAACCAACACTATCTACAAGTTAGGAGGGGGGTCCACATACATGTGTATAAGTATACTTCCATTAACACCAGTGTCCTAGGGAACATTGAGAATACACAGCACCAGTCAGCAACTTAGATCCCTTGTTCTTTAGAAGACAAAGGACATTATTGGAACCAAGTGGAGGAGGGTGACAACACAAACAGAAAAGCACTGATAAACATTGTCCAGTGCCTGGACTCCAGAAACGTTCTTAAGATACTCAAAAAGAAAATTATAAACAATTCGATTTTATTTTAAGGAAAAAGAGACAAGTGGGAAAACCTAATACTCGTTAATATCCTCTTATACACTGCAGTATAAAACAATATAAAATGTCATTACCTACTACATAATCACCGAATCCGATGGTGCTGAGTGTAGTAAAAGCGAAGTAGAATCCTTCACCGTAGCTCCAGCCCTCCACATAGCTGAACATCATAGGAGGGAAGATGAGGAAGAGAAAAGAGCCGGTGATAAGGAAAAGACCCCTTACTGTTACCTTCATCACCTGAAAGAACACAAAAGTCTTATCATTGCCTCATCTTGTTCTCACCACTGATACATTTTTGTGACATATTGACTGTCTAGGCCAGCGATTCTCAACCAGGGTTCCCCCAGAGGCTGCTAGGGGTTCCTTCAGCATTGAGCAATTTCTGCCTCTCAGATAAGTTCCCACTGACACCATTGATCTTTTTAGCTATCTGTAAGGAGGCAATTCTTCTCAATGACCACAAGTGTAAGGACCATTCTTCCCACTGCCCATCACACTAATGTATCATAAGTTATAGATTTCAAATTTTTAGCAGGGGTTCCCTGAGACCGGAGGACTATTTCAAGGGTTCCTCTGTGTTGAAAAGGTTGAGAAAGGCTGGTCTAGGCATTATGTGCTACCAAGTCATCGATAAAACTCCAACCAGAGCCAGGGCCGGATTTCCCACAAGGCCACTGAGGCCAGGCCTCGGGGCAGCAGTGGTGCAGGGGCGGCACCGCTCCTGTGGCGAATTCTCAGCTTTCGCGGGCAGCCAGATAGGAGCTCAGTACGGAGGACGGAGGGGGGAGACTGTATGCTGAGTACTCCCTATCTGCATCGGGCTGTGCCGTGCCGTCCTAGTCCGCCCAGGACACTCTCACCAACTTTGGCTGTAGAAGTTCTCCCCAGCAACAGGTCAGTGTGCCCCCCCCCCCCCCCCGAGTGTGTATAGAGCCCTACCGGACATGACTTCCATGGGTGCCAGGAGTACCTGGCTCTGATTCCCAGTGGAGGTGTCCTCTTTGACTCCCATTTTACGATTTCTATAGGTGATCTCTATGACTGTTCCATGGGTGATCTCTATGACTGTCCCATGGGTGATCTCTATGACTGTCCCATGGGTGATCTCTGACTGTCCCATGGGTGATCTCTATGACTGTCCCACGGGTGATCTCTATGACTGTCCCATGGGTGATCTCTGACTGTCCCATGGGTGATCTCTATGACTGTCCCATGGGTGATCTCTATGACTGTCCCATGGGTGATCTCTATGACTGTCCCATGGGTGATCTCTATGACTGTCCCATGGGTGATCTCTATGACTGTCCCATGGGTGATCTCTCTGACTGTCCCATGGGTGATCTCTATGACTGTCCCATGGGTGTTCCCTATGACTGTCCCATGGGTGATCTCTATGACTGTCCCATGGGTGATCTCTATGACTGTCCCATGGGTGTTCCCTATGACTGTCCCATGGGTGATCTCTATGACTGTCCCATGGGTGATCTCTATGACTGTCCCATGGGTGTTCCCTATGACTGTCCCATGGGTGATCTCTATGACTGTCCCATGGGTGATCTCTATGACTGTCCCATGGGTGATCTCTATGACTGTCCCATGGGTGTTCCCTATGACTGTCCCATGGGTGATCTCTATGACTGTCCCATGGGTGATCTCTATGACTGTCCCATGGGTGATCTCTGACTGTCCCATGGGTGATCTCTATGACTGTCCCATGGGTGATCTCTATGACTGTCCCATGGGTGTTCCCTATGACTGTCCCATGGGTGATCTCTATGACTGTCCCATGGGTGATCTCTGACTGTCCCATGGGTGATCTCTATGACTGTCCCACGGGTGATCTCTATGACTGTCCCATGGGTGATCTCTGACTCTCCCATGGGTGATCTCTATGACTGTCCTATAGGTGTTCCCTATGACTGTCCCATGGGTGTTCCCTATGACTGTCCCATGGGTGATCTCTGAGACTCTCCTATAGGTGATCTCTACGACTCTCCCACGCATGATCTGAGTGGGGGCGGCATTGAAGGACTTGGCCTTGGGGCGGCAAAGGGAGTAAATCCGGGCCTGACCAGAGCTCCTGTAATACAGTGCCTTGAAAAAGTATTCATACCCCTTGAAATTTTCCACATTTTGTCACGTAACAACCAAAAACGTAAATGTATTTTATTGGGATTTTATGTGATAGACCAACACAAAGTGGCACATAATTGTGAAGTGGAAGGAAAATGATAAATGGTTTTTAACATTTTTTTACAAATAAATATGTGAAAAGTGTGGGGTACATTTGTATGGCGCCCCCCGGAGTCAATACTTTGTAGAACCCCCTTTCTCTACAATTACAGCTGCAAGTCTTTTTGGGGATGTCTCTACCAGCTTTGCACATCTAGAGAGGGACATTTGTGCCCATTCTTCTTGGCAAAATATCTCAAGCTCTGTCAGATTGGATGGAGAGCGTCTGTGAACAGCAATTTTCAGGTCTTGCCACAGATTCTCAGTTGGATTTAGGTCTGGACTTTGACTGGGCCATTCTAACACATGAATATGCTTTGACCTACACTGAATATAATACCCATAACTGACGCATTAGTCCGCAATTAAAGCAGAGAACAATGGTGCCATATTACTGTAGCCCTCTTGTTCTAAACAGGGGCTACTATGTAAATTTAGTTTTTTGGCTGAGCTGGAGTTAGCTCAGGCTGATTGTATGGTTTTTCACATGTTTTTTTCCCAAAGCTTAAAGTAGAACTATAGGAAAACTTTTTTTTTTCATTTTGTATAGAGCAAGGGAGGGTCATATCCCCTCTAAGATTTTTTTTTTGCCGTCTGTGTCCCATTGCGGAGATTTCCCTTCACTTCCTGTCTTATAGCCAAGCAGGAAGTGAGAGGAAATCCCTGCAAATTACGGGAATTCCTTGGGGACCCCCTCCCTCCTCCCGTCACCAGAACTACTATCCCCATTGGATTATTTTCCCTCTATTACTTTTCTGGGGACAACACAAAATTTGGGATTTTCTTTTACTTTCACTTTCAACCATAATGGTAAACAGGACAAATAGAGAGGGAGAAGCTCCCTAATGGGGGAAAACCTGACAAGAACTTGAATCCCTCCCCACTCCATCCAAACTAAAAAAAAAAAAAAAAAAGTTTTGCCTTTTGTTATACTTTAAGTTGGCTTGTGATTTTTCACTGTTACCAATAGATATCACTGGTCATAGTATGAGATTTCACAAACAAAACTAAGTTATGAATATTTATATTTCCTGTAGCCAATCCAGTAGGAGGTTTATGTCACTGGTGCATGCTGGGGGAGGATATAAATATTTGGAACAGGCTGAGGCCTGAGGGGGTGCTATTACATAGAGCTCGGCTGTTTGGCCCAATAACCTTTTTTGGGGCCTAACGTGTGCTTAATTGGTCCTGAAGCTGCCCTGCCTGATACAGATCAGCCTAGGGTTTTTTGGGGGGGATTTCATTAGAACAGTAACTTGGATAGGGATGGGGAGCATGGGATACCCCAAAACTGTAGGAGTGTGCAACTTGAGGACCACTTGACTTCTGGCTGCTCTGTACAAAATGCAGTCTGTTTTACACAACTCCTGGCTACACTTCACTTGCTTAGGAGACCGAACCACTCCACAGCAACTTCCTCCCATAAACTCCCTTCTGACTCCATTCAGTCTATGGACAAGGTTCTCCACGGTAGGCCCCCCTAGCTAAGCCTAGCTGGGACCTCAATGTCTTCCTCTTGGTTCCTCTAGCTTCCACCGCCCCAGGGGCTGAGCTCCTAGAAAGGGGTCTCCTCCTTCAGGACTGCACCCAGGAACTCTGCTCCCTGCTGCCGGTCTTCAGACTACTTACATGCTTCTCCCTCCACCTTCTGAGCACACCTCCTTAGGGATTGGCTGGAGTTCCATAAATATTCAGGCTTCCTGTCCTGCTCTCTCTCCCACTATACAGCCACAGGAGAAGCTGACAGCACTCTGCAAGGAGGGGCCCGGAGGATCGGACTTGGCAGCCGGTGGGTCATTCTCTCGGTCCTACGCCGTGCGTCTCCTCGGCCAACGGGATCGCTTCTCCTTTTGGCCAATCGGGAAATGGGTCTCATGACCCACTTCCTGATTGGCTGGGAGGAGAATCAGTGTTACAGTAGCAAATATTCATTCGCTATTGTCCCACACCTGGGTGGGCTTCGGACGCAGTGCTCTGAGCCCCGAGCCCACCCTATTTTGAAGCCTATTAGAGCCTCTGGAATCCATGTGTCCGGCACCCTGCATGTAGATTAAGGGGCCGGACGCATGTATAGGGGGGGTCGGGGGGCCGGACGCATGTATAGGGGGGGTCGGGGCCCCTAATGGACGGGCCGCCACTGAGAGTTACATTGTGAAAATGGATGAGGGTGATTTTGGGTGGGGATGAGAGTTACATTGTGAAGAGCCTCTCCCACAATGTAACTCTCATCCCCATCCAAAATCATCCTCATCCATTTTCACTGGTCCACTATAATCTACAGCACAGCAGAACGTCACTGCACACGACTTACCCTCCATGCTGCTCTCTGTCTCTCATCTGTAATGAATGCACCTGAGAGGGCTGTGTCCACTCCCACCACTGAAGAGACTGACCACACCCCCTCCCCGAGTCCCACCTCGCCCCGCCTAATTACAATACTAGTAACCTAGCAGCAGGCTCCGCCTCAACAGTGAAGGAGGCAGAGCGGGTGCGGGATCACCTTCGGTGAGGGAGGGAGGAACACGGAGAGGAGGAGACAGGCGGTGGCTTCTTCTGCATGTGTTATTCTCTATTGCGGACGCCGCGCGGCCAGCGGCTGCCTGCTGTGCTACGTCTAATGCCCCTGTACACACGATCGGACATTCAACGGACATTCCGACAACAAAATCCATCGGATTTTTTCCGCCGGATGTTGGCTCAAACTCGTCTTGCATACACACGGTGGCACAAAGTTGTCGGAAAATCGTTCTGAACGCGGTGACGTAAAACACGTACGTCGGGACTCTAAACGGGGCAGTAGCCAATAGCTTTCGTCTCTTAATTTATTCTGAGCATGCGTGGCACTTTGTGCGTCGGATTTGTCTTCACGCGATCGGAATTTAAAGGATCGGATTTTGTTGTCGGAAAATTTTATAGCAAGCTCTCAAACTTTACGTGTCGGAAATTCCGACGGAAAAAGTCAGATGGAGCCCACACACGGCCGGAATTTCCGACAACAGGCTCCGATCGCACTTTCTCCGTCGGAAAGTGTGACTGTGTGTACAGGTTATTACAGTTTCATTCATTTAGTTGCTGTACGGCGGGCCCCTTGGGACGCTCGGGCCCCTTACAAGTATGTTGCCTGTACCCCCCTGATGGCGGCCCTGCCCCCCAGTGTCAGACCAGTACTTGAGAAGACATTCAAACCGGCATTCATTCAGTCTTTTCATTCTCCATGAAGATGAAGACACAGGTCTAGATATAGTCTAGGACAAATGGGACTCTGAAGGCTCCTGTTCGTTGTCATATTTACTCTATTGGATTTTGTCACCTGTTGCAAGTATTCTTATGGACTTTGTTCTGTCTAAAGTTTCAATAAATGCCTCTCTCTGGAAGAATCGGGAGGCTGCTGGAAATTACTCACATTATAATAATAACTAAATGATTACCCACTCACATGACTACATCACTACACATGCCAGTGGACAACATGGTCCCTCTGGATGGACTTCTGTGCCTCTTCAAAGGCTAAGTCATGCTTCCTCTCATAGACGTAAGAATTTGGCTAATACTTATGCACATGCGTGCGCGCCCATGCGCATACACGTGCACTTGTGACAGATGTTGGCGCCAAATGGGCTATTTAAACTGTGGCAGTGCTGCTTTGTCTTCAGAATTCCCGGTATCCTGTGACGCTGTGATTCTGCATCCTGATTCCAGTTGCTGACCCAGCTAATCAAAGTAATTGCCGCTCCAGGTGGTATCACTTTTGTGTTCACGCCGTCCCAGTGTGTAGGAAATGAAGGGTGCCGGCTCGGCAAAAGGCAATGGCAAAAAATAGAAAAAGGACGGCCGCACTCCAATATAATGCCTTTATTTAATAAAGCTCAGTCCATACATCAATCAGAGAAACAGGTCCAGATGATAGTTGACGCGTTTCGCCCCGTTAATGGTGCTTAATCATAGCTTAATCATGACCCAGCTAGTCTGACTACTCTCTGAACTTCGCCTGCACTGACCCCGGATAGTCCTTGGCCACTGCTTCTGCCTGCTCCATTTGCTCCTGACCCGACTTGTACCCCGACCGTGTTCTTGCCTGCTCCTCTGTACCTGATCCGTCCAGCCAGTGTATGACACGGCCTGCCTGACATCCTGCTGTGCCTGCCGTTCTACAGTCTGCTACCGGCGTATGCCTCACCTACCCGCTGTTACCAGTATCAGTCTGTTTTTTTTTTCCTTCCACCCACCAGCTGTCTACCAGCCTGCCTGCTTCACTGAAGACTACCGACGACTTCTCCCACCTGGCATGGAGACCCGCTCTGCTACCATCAAGACGTACAGGCACTTGTGCCACTCTGCACTCCTGCGCCTTCTGTTCACACTACCAGGGGCCCCGGGTCATCATTTCAGGCTCTGCTACCAGCTATGTGATACTATTTCTAGACTCTTCGAGTCTTCCCTGAGCTGGGTTGGGTAGGTTTATTGATTCTGCCTGTTACTGGATTCTGATAATTAAAACTAGAAGGACAATCCCTGAGCTGTGACTATGCATCAATCCCTCAGGTTCCTACTCGAAGATGTGGTTTGTTGCAGTGCGCAGGGGGTGTGATCACTAAGTACAGCGCCAAATATCCCCTACTGCCAGGGCTTCCCCAATCTTGGCCTCCCACCCCGCAGTGCTGCCGACTTCCCTTCTCTCCTCTCCTCTCCAGCGCTGTATCCTGTCCTAGGCCGACAAGGCCCAGGCCTAGGGCAACACTTTGCTGGGGGGGCAGCATGGAAAGAGTCCCAGCCGGCTTGCGATGTTAGTGTAGCGCCAGTCTTATGGGGCGGACCGAGCTAAGAGGCAAATAAGTCTAGCAGCCCCCATAAATCGGCCGCACTGCTTCCGGCATGCGAGAGGCCGGCATTCCGCAACTGTGGGGGGGGGGGGGACTTCTAATTTTGACTGTTCTCTCATCATCTCATCATGGACCACAAACCTTCCTCACTGTGCTGTATGTTTTCTTCTACACCATTGGCATGGTTATATCTTCTTAGTTCTCTACATAAAATTATCAGAAATTTGTGCTTAAAGTAGAACTATAGGCAACACTTTTTTTTTTGATAGAATAAGGGAGTGTTATAGCCCCTGTCAGTTTATTTTTTACCATCCCTGTCCCATTGCAGAGATTTCCCTTTACTTCCTGCCCCATAGCCAAACAGGAAGTAAGAGGAAATCTATGCAAACTAAGGGAATCCATTGCCCCTCCCCCCAGGCCCTCAGAACTAGTGTCCCCACTTGAAAATTTCAGGGCGGGTCTTAAACAGCAAGGGGTGGGTCATATTTAAATTGGGGGTACACGAGTTTAGTCAGGCCTAGGGCAGCACAAAACCTGAATACATTACTTACTAATCCCCTCGGCTGCTGATAGGGATGTTTCAGTATGGAGAGTGGGGGAAGGGGTCGGTAAATATGTCATTTACCAGTACCTTCCTTTTCTAAATGAACACAGTGAACACACTCACTCACTGTGTTCATTCATAACTGAAGCATCATAAACTGTGCTTTTACGATGCTTCGGTTTGTGAATGAACAGAAAGTCGCTCAGCGGAGAGAACTTCTCATTCATTCACTGTCCCGTGCACGTGAGGCTGCAGAGAAAGACATGTGTGCGTTTGAGCTTTGGGGTGCACACCCCGAATGCAATAGGCTCCGAATGCAATAGGCTGCGCTCACTTTATTTTAAAGAAAAAAACAAAATGTTAATATTTTTCAGTGTTTTACCCCTGATCCTCCAGGATCCTGTACACATCGGCCCAGCGCCACCAGATGGGCGTTCAGTCCTCTCCCGACTGCGTTCAGAAAGGCCACATTGAGTGGAATCCCAAACAAAGCGTAGAAGACACAAAAGATTTGTCCAGCCGTCGTACTCGGGTACAAATGTCCATAACCTGCGGAGGACAGAAAAATATCAGCAGCAAAATATTCTGCACATTTACCGTATATACTCGAGTATAAGTCGAGGGTGAGAAATGCAGCAGCTACTGTAAGTGGAAAAGAGAGTCAACAATGTCCATCTGCAGCTGCGTACCTCCCTGTGTCCTGTGTATACCTCCCTGTGTTCTGTGTGTACCTCCCTGTGTTCTGTGCATGCCTCCCTGTGTCCTGTGCATGCCTCCCTGTGTCCTGTGTATACCTCCCTGTGTTCTGTGTGTACCTCCCTGTGTCCTGTGCATGCCTCCCTGTGTCCTGTGTATACCTCCCTGTGTTCTGTGTGTACCTCCCTGTGTCCTGTGCATGCCTCCCTGTGTCCTGTGTATGCCTCCCTGTGTCCCGTGTGTACCTCCCTGTGTCCTGTGTATACCTCCCTGTGTTCTGTGTGTACCTCCCTGTGTCCTGTGCATGCCTCCCTGTGTCCTGTGCATGCCTCCCTGTGTCCCGTGTATACCTCCCTGTGTCCCGTGTATACCTCCCTGTGTCCCGTGTATACCTCTCTGTGTCCCGTGTATGCCTCCCTGTGTCCCGTGTATACCTCCCTGTGTCCCGTGTATACCTCCCTGTGTCCCGTGTATACCTCCCTGTGTCCCATGTATACCTCCCTGTGTCCCGTGTATACCTTCCTGTGTCCCGTGTATGCCTCCCTGTGTCCCGTGTATACCTCCCTGTGTCCCGTGTATGCCTCCCTGTGTCCCGTGTATACCTTCCTGTGTCCCGTGTATACCTCCCTGTGTCCCGTGTGTACCTCCCTGTGTTTCGTGTATACCTCCCTGTGTCCTGTGTGTACCTCCCTGTGTCCCGTGTATACCTCCCTGTGTCCTGTGTATACCTCCCTGTGTCCCCTGCATACCTCCCTGTGTCCTGTGTAGGGATGAACATCGGCTGTTCGCCAGTTCGCCAAACAGCGAACAATTTGGGGTGTTCGCGGCAAATTTGAAAGCCACGGAACACCCTTTAAAAGTCTATGGGAGAAATCAAAAGTGCTAATTTTAAAGGCTTATATGCAAATTATTGTCATAAAAAGTGTTTGGGGACCTGGGTCCTGCCCCAGGGGACATGTATCAATGCGAAAAGAATTTTTAAAAACGGCCATTTTTTCGGGAGCAGTGATTTTAATAATGCTTAAAGTGAAACAATAAAAGTGTAATATCCCTTTAAATTTCGTACCTGGGGGGTGTCTATAGTATGCCTGTAAAGGGGCGCATGTTTCCCGTGTTTAGAACAGTCTGACAGCAAAATGACATTTCAAAGGAAATAAAAGTCATTTAAAACTACTAGTGGCTATTGCATTGCCGGTCCGACAATACACATAGAAGTTCATTGATAAAAACGGCATGGGAATTCCCCACAGGGGAACCCAGAAACAAGATTTTAAAAAAAAATGACGTGGGGGTCCCTCTAAATTCCATACCAGGCCCTTCAGGTCTGGTATGGATTTTAAGGAGAACCACACCCCAAAATCCATACCAGACCCTTATCCGAGCACGCAACCTGGCAGGCCACAGGACAAGAGGGGGGGGCGAGAGAGTGCCCCCCCTCCTGAACCGTACCAGGTCACATGCCCTCAACATTGGGAGGGTGCTTTGAGGTAGACCTCCAAAGCACCTTGTCCCCATGTTGATGGGGACAAGGGCCTCATCCCCACAACCCTTGGCTGGTGGTTGTGAGGGTCTGCGGGCGGGAGGCTTATCAGAATCTGGAAGCCCCCTTTAACAAGGGGACCCCCAGATCCCGGCCCCCCCGTGTGAATTGGTAATGGGGTACAAATGTACCCCTACCATTTCACAAAAAAAAGTGTCAAAAAGTTTAAAAACACAAGAGACGGTTTTTAAAAAGTCCTTTATTAATTTCTTCTTCTTTCAACTTCTTCTTCCATCTTCTTTCTTCTGGTGTTCTTTCGGTGTTCTTCTTCTTCCTCCATCTTCTTCTTCATCTTCTTCTTCTCCATCTTCTTCTTCCTCCGCTCTTCTCGTCCCACATCTTCCTCCAGGCTTCTTCTCCGCTCCGTCCGCACGATCCGCCTCAGTGGGAGTCTTCAGCCGTGTGACGCTTCGCTTCTTCTGACATTTCTTATATAACGGAGGGCGGGGCCACCCGGTGACCCCGCCCCCCTCTGACAACATGGGGAAAGCCACAGGGAAGTCCCGTGAATTCCCCTGTGCGTCAGAGAAGGGCGGGGTCACCGGGTGGCCCCGCCCTCCATTATATAAGAAATGTCAGAAGAAGCGAAGCGTCACACGGCTGAAGACTCCCACTGAGGCGGATCGTGCGGACGGAGCGGAGAAGAAGCCTGGAGGAAGATGCGGGACGAGAAGAGCGGAGGAAGAAGAAGATGAAGAAGAAGATACCACGAACGAGGAAGAGAGGATGTCTGTGATAGGCTGAACACTGACTGTTGGTAAATTGAGTGTTCTGCCCATCACAGACGAGGAGGAGGCGCGGCTTTTGAACACTGGAATGGCCGCCTTATGTTTTTATGACAAGTTGGCCACCGTCTGTCTGCATGACACGCTGATCAGGTAGGCAGACGGCAGTGACTCGAGTATAAGCCGAGGGGGGCACTTTCAGCCTAAATAAAAGACTGAAAATCTCGGCTTATATTCGAGTATATACAGTAATATTCTCAGGGTGATGAGGAACAATATGCAGAGAGCCGCCCTCAGATATTGTCTCCAACCTAATGCATACTAGCTAGACTTGTGCCATTCGTTTAGTTCCGAATTGTTTTTTTAACGAATTTTGACAAATTTATTAATTCCGAAATCTCTGAATTTCCTAATTTCCAAAATTTCCGAAAATTTTCAATTTCAGAATTTCGAAATTTCGGAAATTGGAAAATTCTAAATTTCGGAAATTGGGTAATTGCAGAAATTGAAAAATTCAAATTCGGAAATTTGAAAATTTGGAAATTTTGAAAGTTGAAAATCTGAAAATAAGAATGAAAATCTGAAAATTCAAAAGAATGAAAAGCCGAACACTCCAAAAGATAGAAAATCTGAAATAACTAATAATAACTATTATTATAGGTATTGGAATTTCCTTTCAAATTTGGCTGTTAGTGAACGTAAGGAATACGAATTTATCCGAAGTTACGAAATATCTGAAATAACGAATGCCGTATCTAAAAGAATGGAACGTAACGATCTAATAATAATAAATAACAATAATAATAATAAAACCTTTTTATTATTATTGTTTATTATTAATTTGTTCCATTCCATTTGTTTAGATGCGGCAATCATTATTTTGGATAATTCGTAACGTCAGATAAATTTGTATTCGTTACATTCACAAACAGCCAAATTTGAAAGGAAATTCCAATACCTATAATGTAATAGTTGGTTATTATTAGTTAACGGAATTTCAGAATTCAAAAATTCAAAAATTCGTAAATCGAAAATTCGGAAATTCGAAATATGATAATTCAGAAATTTGAAAATTCGGAAATCCGAAAATTCGGAAATCTGGAAATTCGAAAATCCGGATTTTCGGATTTCCGAATTTTCGAAAAAAGCAAAAAAAAATGAATGATGCGAAAACGAACAAATTTTTTGTCAGTGCACATGTCTAATACTAGCGCATTATGCCTTTACCTTTCAGGTAAAAAAATAAAAAATATCACTCAGCAGTTTACTACCACTTTAACTGGTAATTGTGCCCAAATGGAATTTATATCATTTTTTTTACACAAATAGAGCTTTCTTTTTGTGGTATTTGATCACCACTGGGGTTTTTATTTTTTATTATATAAACTAAAAAGAATAAATAAATTAAAAAAAACAATGTGTGTAATGCGTGTGTGTGTATATATATATATATATATATATATATATATGTGATATATATCACTCATATACTGTATATCACCCTCACTTCTGTCCTCTCCTTATTACTGCACTCACCAACTCCTGCGAATTCTAAATCCACATGCACAAAATATCTCCAGATATGAAGATATGAAGGGAGTCCCTTCATATAAATCGCACTCCCACATTACCTCCCTCACCCTTCTGCTTCTCCTAACCTCTGGAGACACAGCTGATCAGCAGGTCCTGGCCATGAAATATTGTCTAATCACAGAGGAAGTGGGCAGATGGTGGCGCACACGCGCCCTGTACCCGAAAGAGGCCAGCGACGTACAGGTACGTCCACAATACATTGCAGGAGGACGGTAATTAAGTGGTTATATGTAGATCAAGCTGTTCAACACAAATGACAGTGCCATTGTTCGGGATAAATTACAAGATTTCCAGGTGGGTGGACAAAAAACAAAAAAAACCTTCCAGTGTCAATTTTGCTGGACCGTTTGGTCTGCATATAAACAAAAAATAAATGAAGGCATCCAAAACCAAAAAGTTGCAATCTGCATACTAAATGCTAAGTAATTTTTCATGTATTGACCACCTATCACAATACTATATATCATGCATATACTGTAAATCACCCTCACTTCTGTCCTCTCCTTATTAGTGCACTCACCATCTCCTGCAAATTCTAAATCCACACGCACAAAAAATCTCCAGGACACTAGAGCATGTCCCTTCATATGAGTCGCACTCCCACATTACCTCCCTCACCCTTCTGCTTTTCCTAACCTCTGGAGATATATCCCCTAACCCTGGGCCTCCATCATTTAACTGTACTCAACGCACCTATTACCCAGCACCCTTTGGCTGCAGCCTCAATCCACACAATTTAGTTCCCATTCCTCTTCTTCCCAAGACCAGACTCCCCTTATCTTGCATTCTTTGGAATACCCGCTCTGCCTGTAACAAACTCACCTCTGTCCATGATCTCTTTATCACTAACTCATATAATCTACTCGCTGTTACCGAAACCTGGCTTCATGAATCAGACACTGCTTCTTCTGCTGTTCTTCTGCTGCTCTATCCCATGGTGGTCTTCTCTGGACTCACTCCCCCAGATCCAGTGGACACAAGGGAGGGGGTGTCAGAATCCTTCTAGCCACACATAGCACCTTTCAGGTACTTCAAACACCTCCCTCTCTGCCACTCTCCTCATTTGAGGGACACTGCATTTGCCTTTTCTCTCCAGTTTCTCTAAGGATAGCTGTGATCTACCGGCCCCCTGGACTGGTATTAACCTTTCTTGATGACTTCTCTGCCTGGCTAACCTACTTTCTCTCTTCTGAAATCTCCACGATCGTTCACGGGGACTATTAATACTAACACTTCTGCTACTTCAAAACTTCTCAGTCTAACCTCCTCCTTTGACCTGAAGCAATGGATACATGCTTCTACTCCACTCTGAAGGCAATACCCTTGACCTTGTTTTCTCCCACCCATGTACTCCTCTCTCTGATCACTACAATATTAGTTTCACTCTCTCCCTCTCCTCAACCTCCTCTCCCTCCAACCGCCTAACAGTTACCCCGAAGAAACCTACGCCATCTCAACCCTTCTCTTCTCTACTCTGCTACCGACCACCTCTATGACAAAATCGCACCTCTGACCTTGCCACTTCTGTCTACAACGCTTCACTTTTAGCCTCACTGGACACACTGGCCCCCCTCACTACACAGAATCAGGCCCGACCCCTTCAACCTTGACAAACAGATGACACTAGAAGTCTGAAAAAACGTCTTAGTCTTGAGCGCCTGTGGCGTAAGGATAAGTCTCAGATAGATTTCAACCAATATAAATCTGCTCTCTAGACATGTGCACACTGAAATAATTTGTTTTGGAATTTCGTTTTCGTCCGAAAAATACATTTATTTAGTTACTCCCGAAAATCGTTTTTATTTATTTCGTTTTTCGTTAAAAATTGCATTCGTCCGAAAATCCAAATTAAGGTCGAATCTGTCATTGAAGGATTATGGTGTCTGTCGAATCTTCAAAGAAGATTCGACGGAGCAGCTAAACTGTACGACGCCGTATAGATTACCTGCTCCGTCGAATCTTCTTAGAACGTTCAACAGACACCATAAGCCAAAGTACGTGTGTACTTAGTTCTAGATATTTTACTGCTCTTCCTCTTTGGTTACAATCAGCCAATAACATTCATCATCATCATTATTTTTATTTATCTTTTCTCCCCTACGTCGAATCTTTTCTCCCCTACGTCAAATCTTTTCTCTCTATGTAGAATAATCTTGGACTAATAGAGTTAAGGTTAGGCACATTCGACCACAGGTTTGATGGACATAGATTGTTATTGTCATCATCATGTCGAATCTCCTATCTATATCGAACTGTTGTAGCAACGAAAACGAAATTAAAGCATTTGTTTATGTCGGATCTTTCGTTTTCCGGATTCTGCACTTTCGTTATCGTTTGTTCAAAACGATAACGAAAATACCTGAAATTCTGACGAAAATGCATTCGGACGAAAACGAATGCACATGTCTACTGCTCTCCAAAAATATAATTTCAGCCTCCTCACTGCCAAGCAGACCTATTTTATCACTCTCATTAACAACTTATCATCCCGTCCCCGTCAACTCTTCTCTACCTTCAACTCTCTACTTCGTCCTCCACTACCTCCACCCACCAACTCACTCAGTGCCCAGGAGATCGCCAATCACTTCAAACAGAAGATTGATGCAATTCATGCTTTACACTTCATGCCCACAGGCACAATCATTACTTCCCTCTTTCAACCCCACCACTATAGACTAGGTTGCTAAACCAATTGCCAACGTCCATCTTACCACCTGCCTTCTGGATACTGTTCCCTCGCAAATGCTACGTTCACCCTCTGGCTCTATTCTACACTCTCTAACCCACATCTTCAATCTCTGCCTCTCTTCTGGCATCTTCCTCAACTCTCTAAAACATGCACTAGTCAGCCCCATATTTAAAAAGCCTTCACTGGACCCAACCAATCTTAACAACCTACGTCCCATCTCCTTGCTCCCCTTTTTATCCAAACTCTTTGAACTTATGTTCTACAAGTGACTGAGCGACCACCTTGCGAGAATAGCATTCTTGATCCCCTTCAATCTGGATTTCGTCCTCAACACTCCACAGAAACTGCTCTCCTAAAACTAACAAACGATCTACTAATGGACAAAACCAATGGACACTATTCTGTACTCCTACTACTGGACCTTTCTGCTGCCTTTGATATGGTTGACCACCCCCTCCTCCTCAAAAAAACCCACACCTTTGGTCTCTGTGACTGTACGCTTTGCTGGTTTTCATCCTACTTATACAACCGCACCTTTAGAGTTACTTACAATTCTACTTCCTCCTCTCCTCTTCCTTTCTCTGTTGGGGCCCCTCAAGGTTCTGTTCGTGGACCTCTCCTATTTTCAATCTACACCTCCTCCCTGGGTCAGCTAATAGCCTCCCATGGCTTTCAATACCATCTCTATGCTGACGACACCCAAATCTATTTCTCTACCCCTCAGCCCACTCCCTCAGTCTCCTCCCTTATCACTAATTTACTAACATACATATTGGTCTGGATGTCTCACCACTTCCTCAAACTCAATCTATCAAAAACCAAACTTATGTCAAAATCGATGGCACAACTATAAGCCCTTTCCCCGCATGCCAAGGTTCTAGGTGTAGTCCTGGACTCTGAACTCTCCTTTAAGCCCCACGTCCAATCACTGTCCAAATTTTGCCACCTCAACCTCCGCAACATCTTAAAAATACGCCCCTTTCTAACCAATGACACCACAAAGCTCTTATTTCACTCTCTGGTCATCTCTCACCTCGACTACTGCAACTCCCTCCTCATTGGCTTACCTCTACATAGTCTATCCCCCCTTCAATCCATCATGAATGCTGCTGCCAGACTCATCCACCTTACCAATCGCTCTGTGTCTGCTTCCCCTCTCTGTCAATCCCTCCATTCAGTGTCCACCACCCCTCTCTGCCAATCCCTCCACTGGCTTCCGCTCACCCAACAAATGAAATTCAAAATACTAACTACTTACATAGCCATCCACAACTCTGCCCCCAACTACATCACTAGCCTAGTCTCAAAATACCGTCCTAATCGTTCTCTTCGTTCCTCTCAAGACCTCCTGCTCTCTAGCTCCCTCGTCACCTCCTCCCATGCTCACCTCCAGGACTTTTCCCTAGCCTCTCCAATCCTATGGAACTCCGTACCCCAATCTGTCCGATAATCTCCTACTCTATTAGCTTTTGGACGATCACTGAAAACCCTCCTCTTCAGAGAAGCCTATCTTACCCACACCTAACAACTGTATTTTCATTTTCTCCATCAGCTCATACCCCACAGCTATTACCTTTTGTTTCACTTGACCCTCCCTTCTAGATTGTAAACTCTAACGAGCAGGACCCTCTGATCCCTCCTGTATTGAATTGTATTGCAACTGTACTGTCTTATCTCATGTTGTAAAGAGCTGCGCAAACTGTTGGCGCTATATAAATCCTGTATGATAATAATAATTTTAGAAGTACAATATAGTGGGAGGGAGAGTGGGACAGGCAGCCTGAATATTTATGGAACTCCAGCCAATCCCTGGGCAAGTGTGCCCAGAAGGTGGAGGGAGAGCCCATAAGTAGTCTGAGGCCTGAGTAGCAAGAGCAGAGTTCCTGGGTCCAGTCTTGCAGGAGGGGACCCCTGTGTAGGGACGCTGCCCCCTGAGGCAGGGAGAGAGAGAGAGAGGGAGAGGAAACCAGAGGAGCCTTTGAAGATATTGGGGTTCCAGCTAGGCTTAGCTGGGGGCCTACTAAAGAGAGCTGGATCAACAGAGACTGAGCAGGGTCAGAAGGGAGCTGGTGTAGGAAGCCCAACCATTCTGGGGACTGAGTGAGTAACTGACTCTTTTATACAGAGAAAAGGTGACTGTAAGGCAGTGTTGGCCTGTCCATTAGGGGCGCACGGGCGCCACCCCCTCTGTCACGCCACCCCCCTATATGACTAATGGATAGATTCATACATTTCATGAATCTATCCATGGCCGCCGGTCCTACCCCCTATTCAGGTGTCCGGCCCCTTTTCGGATGCTGGGCGCCTGAATTACAACGGCAGAGGGGTGTTTTTTGAAGCACCTGATTAGAGCCATAGGCTCTAATAGGCTTCAAAAAAGGTGGACTTGGAGGGCAAAGCATTGTGCTCGCAGTCCACCCAGATGTGTTAGAAAAGCGAATGAATATTTGCTTTTCTAACACTGAATCTCCTCTCCGCTAATCAGGAAGGATGGGTCTAATACCCATCACGTGATTGGCTGAAGGCACAGGCGTATTGGACGCCTAGCAAAACGGAAGAAGAGAGAAGGGGGAAGCATGGAGGACACAGGAGCCATCCGACAGCTCGCTGCCGTCACCCTCTGCCTGACCCGCCACCAAGATGGGGTAAGTGCCGCCAGACAGCAGGGCGGGCGGGGGACACAGTGGGTGCATTTGATGGGCACAAGTGGCTGCATATGATGGGGCACAAGTGGCTGCATATGGTGGGGCACAAGTGGCTGCATTTGATGTGGCACAGTGGCTGCATTTGATGGGGCACAAGTGGCTGCATATAATGGGCACAAGTGGCTGCATTTGATGGTACAATGAGGCTGCAAGCAATTGTTTTTTTTAAAGTATTTTTCAGTTTGATTGCGCCCCGCTAAAAATTTTGAGCACCAGCCGCCACTGCTGTAAGGTGTCCTAACCTCCCCCCCCTTCCCCAAGCATGCGCAGTGTAGCCAGGAGTTGTACAAAACAACCAGGAGTGGGCAATACTGCTTAAAACTTTGCCTAGTACAACCAAGAGGGTACAGTGCAGCCAGAGGTTGTGCAGTACAGCCCACAACTTTGTGCAGAGCAGCCAGAAGCTTAGTAGTCCTCAAGTTGTTTTACAGTTCCGGGGTATCCCATGCCCCCATCCCTATCTAAGTTACTGCTTAAGTTGAAACACTAACAGAAACCCCCTGACTGATTGTTAAGCCAGGGGAAGAAGAATGCTGAAAATGCGGTGAGCCTGGCTGTGTATGCTGTAAGTGGGCAAAATAGGCCCAAATTGACAGCAGTGCCCCCCCCCCGGGGGAAACGCTATACTACACACGCCCAAAATAATCTTCATCAAGATTTCTCCTGCCCTACTGCTGCTCCCCTTGCACTTGCCAGCTATTCCCGGCTGTCAAAATGACAGCCGGGTGTTTCTGTGTAAGGGATCATTCAAATGGGCAATCCATACTGTCCTCCGATCTGAGCCACTGTTTGCTGCATGTGAATCCACCTTGGAGATGTGTGCAGGCAGCCCATAGAAGCGTACTGTATGCTGATACAGTCGCATGTCAAAATCTGACACGCGGGAAGGAGCGGGTGAACAGATCCGAACACAGACACTGCGACATTTGTGATCGCAGCCACCAGGATTTTTACATGATTGTGTCATCTCTGGACTGGCATCATCCCAGTCCAGGAGTAGATGGTGACCCTGGATGATACCTGAACAAAGATGGCTCTGCCTTTCTGGGGGGGATATAAAGCCATTGTCAGCGGGGTTCTGTGATCTCCGTGAGAGGTAATACCTGGAATTTAAGGTTGACCTAATATTGAGCACACTGCACTCAGTGCCGGGACAAGGTCACCTAGAGCACAGGGCGAACATGCCAAACTGCACCCCCCCCCCCCCAAGACGCATGAGCATTATACGTCAGCAAAAATCCCCTCCCCCCCAAAAAAATTGGGGACTAATCTGCATGCTTACCCCCTAAGCATAAATTCCCCCTCCTCGCAGGACAAACCCACCCCCTGCAGAAATTCTCCCCTCCCAGCACAAATCTTTTACTTTGCCCCCCCCTCCCAGCTCAAATGCTCTCTCTCCGCAAATCACCCCAGCACAAATTGATCGACCCCTCCAAAAAAATCACTCCTCCTAGCACAAATACTCTACCCCTCAAATCCCCCCCCCCCCCGCACAGTACACATCCTCTCCCCCCCACTGCAAATCACCCCTCCCAGCACAAACACTCCACCCTCCTAGCACAAATCCCTCCCCCTCCTAAATTTCCCCTCCTAACACAAATACCTCCCAATCATCCCTACTAGCACAAAATCCCCCCCCCCCCCCAAAAAAAAATGATCCCTCCTAGCACAAATCCCCTCTCCACCATATCACCTCTTCTAGCACAAACTCTCAAAATCCCCCCCCCTAGCACAAATCCTACCAAATCGCAACTCCTAGAACCCGCCCCCCCACCCCCCATTCCCTTTCCAAGAACAATTCATACCCCTGCTGCCCCCCCCAACACAAATACCCTCCCTTCAATCTCCTTGCAGTACCCCCCCCCTCTCATGATACCACAGTGCCCAGGGCAGCCGCCCCCTCCTGCACACCCCTTGTCCCGGCCTTGACTGCACTTACCACGAAAAACATATCTGGGTCCCACTTGTTTATATCCGCCGCAACGACTGACTTCTCAGACATCAGATATTATCAAACGTCTACTGATGCCAACCCAGCTCCCGCACCCCCAGGCATGGCAGTGCAGACACCATCTGGGTGTTGGGAGTCAAAGAGCTGCTAATCTGTATTCATTAGCCCACCTAGGAACCAGAGGGTAGAAGAGTTGCTTATAAACAGGTTATCGTTTACTCCGGAGTTCTTCTTTAAATCCTGGTGCCAGTTCGGCTCCAGATGCTGTAATGGGAACTCACTTTTCTAAAACCCAATAAAGAGGGACCAGAGGCAGGGTGGGGCAGAACACGCACCCCTATTACTCCAGGTACTCTCAGTAAAGGAAGAAAGAGAACTATGTCGCCCTCTGCTGTGCTCATTAATGTACTGCAGTGCAACCCATTACAGAAACACTTCCCTGACCAGCCTGGACCATTTCTTAGTACTGATAATATTGGAAGAACTTACAATAGAAATCTACAGCAAGCACAAACACTTGTCCAAAGGTGATTTTTGGACATTTTTTATGTGAACTTGAAGGATCCTGTTTAATAATCAGCAACGTGCAGCTGAGGTCAGATCTCTAATGGGAGAGGTTCAATGCAGGATAGCGATTTTTCTGGAGTTCTACTTTAAGGTTAAGTTCAGGCGTGTGCCGAGTGGCCACTTAAATGCTGACACCAACCTACCCTCCCACCACCATCACCACCCCCTACCACCATCACCACCTTCTTCCATCTCCATTCAACTGCTAGGAGGAAGTATGAGTTGGTTAAGATTTGGAGCTTACACTGGGATGAGAACGCTCTCCCCGCTTCCATGTACCTGTGACCAATGACCCCTTTCTCCCATGGCCACATGGGAGAAAGGGGTGTGACCACATACTACCCCATGCCTTAGTTGAAGTCCTTTGGGACGAAACGCGTCTGGATTGGCTTTATGCTTCTCACATTGCCCCCACTCACATTGCCCCCAATTTTTACTCTGTGATCACAGTTTTTATCCTTATTAATTTATGCTGGGTTTTAGAATTAAAAAAACCCACTTTTTTGACCTACACCATATGGAGGCATTTTTTCTTTGCATAAACTCCCGGACGAGAGTTCCTTTGTGGTCCAGTTCTACCTCCTGCGCCTAAGTTCCAGCCCTGGTGTTTCGGACATCTGAGGTCCGGTTCGGCGGCTGTCTACAACACCCTTTGGAGTCGTGTTTGGAGGTCCTTGGCTCCCTGGAGTCTCGTTGATCTGCCGATTCCTGGCATCCTTGCCTTTATGACTCGTCGCTGACATTCGAGTCCACCAGTTCCGGTAAGAGTAGATATACTTTCCCTGTTTTTTGGTTGAAGATGCACCACTTTTGATGCCCTCATTGCCGGAGAGTGCCAGTGTATTACACCTTTGATTAGCCACTATTTGGTGGACTCACATTGGTCCTTTTTAGGACCTTTACAGGCATTGGACTTTTCCACATTTCCATTATTTTTGTATGATTCATTTTTTATTTGTCATAAACATGTGCATATGGGTTTTTTTTTCCTCAGCGCTACAATTTATACCATTTACCCCATACCCAGAAGCAGTGCCTAGACAAGGTCATCTAGAGCCCAGGCCAAATCTCCCCCCCCCCAAAAAAAAATTAGGCACAAATTTGCATGCTTAGCCCCTAAGCATAAATTTCCCCTGTTCCCAATACAAATCCGCCCCCCTGCTGTATTCCCCTTCCCAGCATGAATCTCTCCCCCCCAACTCAAATCCTCTTATTCCCCATATGCCCCCAGCACAAATCCACCCTCCTGAAAAAAATTCCCCCCTCCTAGTACAAGTCCTTTACAAATCAAATTTCGCCGCTGAGCACAAATCCCCCCCCCCCCCCCACTCTAAATCCCCCTTCCCAGTTCAAATTCTCCCCAATCCCCCATCCTAGCACAAATCCCCCCCCCAAATTTCCCCTCCTAACACAAATACCTCGAATCATCCCTGCTAGCACAACCCCCCCCCCCCCCCCCCCAAAAAAAAGTTCATTCCAACATCCAACAGAAATCCCCTCAAATCACCACTCCTAGCATGCTTCCCCAAATGTCCCCTCCTAGAGCAATTCTTATCCCCTGACACCCTCCCAAATACCCCCACCAACACAAATTCTCTCCCCCAACCTCCTTGTGGTGCCCCCCCCCCCACCTCACATGATACCACAGTGCCCAGGGCAGCCGCCCCTCCTGCCCACCCCTTGTCCCGGCCCGGAAGTACCAGGTATTTCTCCTGGCAGGTAAGTAAAGGTTGCAGGGGCCCCCACTTAAGTACACCTGTTCTCTTGCCCTGTGTAGACATAGCATTGGTCGGTTTTACTTTTCGTGGCTCTCCAGCTGTGATCTTACCTATAGTAGTGATGACGGTCCCAGCGAAGAAGAAAGAGTTGCTGAAGTCCCAGTTGCTGGGGTTGCTGGCGTTCCCTTTGGGGTTCAGTCCTTTCTCCCAGGCCTCTGTAATGATCTGTGTGAATAAGAATCAAACAATGTGAGAAGCTGAAGAGGAGGGAGCGGATTTCCCCTGAATGACTCGGGAGAGCTGGGTTTGGGGATTATTCTGATACTGGGTGCCCTGTCTGTCTTCTTTTTACAAACTGCTGCAAGCTTATATTAAATCAGTTTTTGAGGGGGCGGGGCAGGTAGGGTAGGGTTGCCACCTGTCCAGGATTCACCCGGACAGTCCGGGGGTGTGAATCGTGTGTCCAGGTTTCAGTCCGCCTGAAACCCGGATACATTATTCAGACCGGGCTGTGGCTCCCCAAGTAACCGTGATAGTCACACACAAATCTGTTGCCGTCCAGGAGCTCGGGGCGGCTGTCTGGAGGCAGGTTTGGCGTCACTGAAGGGTGGGGCAATCATGTCAGTAAGAGAAATTTGGCAACACCAACTGTTCGCATGCCGCATTACTGCTCTCCTTGGGGCACCCAAATGGGTCCCAGATCTTTTATAATCTTCTAGTGTTTATTTAAAAAAAAAACTTGCCCTGTGCCGCTAAAGTGTTCGGGTTTGGCCTGAAGAAACAGTGGCAATGCTAAGGTAGGGTGAGGGGGGTGCTCAGGTAGGGTGTAGGACTCAGGTAGGGTGAGGGGGGTGCTCAGGTAGGGTGGGGGGCCCAGGTAGGGTGGGGGGCTCAGGTAGGGTGTAGGACTCAGGTAGGGTGGGGGGTGGGAGGCTCCTTTCATAGGGTCAAAGTTACAACTTAGGGCCTACATTTTCACTCAGCCCACCCGCTACCCCTCATCAGTAAACTCTTGATTTGGGAACATCAGCTGAGGCTTTCTTTTTACACATGCTCCTCTGTTTCCTCGCCTCTCTGCTATACAAATAAAATGTTACACACAACAGACAAGAGTCAGAGCAGCGACCCTTATTAAACAGATCAGTCTGAGCTTTCCTTAGAGCAGGCTGCTACCACTGTGCTACCACTGTGCCATAGTGCTCTGGGAATCCTTTGTTACCCTTTCGTAGACTGTAGGCATACAATAAAAAAAATAGGTATAAATCATCAGTTTAAAAATGTATAAACTATAAAAAAATATCTGCGGAAACAATACAATGAAACACTCAGTTGTATTCAGGAGGAAACTCCACCTGTATCCAGGTGTAAGATCTCTTTATTGAAGATTCCTTTAGTTATTATTCTAGAATACCAAAAAATTTTTTTTAATCATAGGAACAGAAAAGAACAAAGTATTATTTGAAGATTATAACTATACCACGTGGCTTACATTCCAAGATTCCCTCAGAAAATGTAATCTCTTTGTACTTTACAAGTATCTTTGTACTTTTTTTTTTTTTTTACATTACATTATTAAGCAAAAGAAACATTCAAAACTCTAGATCAGATGTTATCAGCCAGAGTTTCTCTAGAGGTTGTTGGGGGTTCCTTGAGCTGTGGCTGATTGACCTCCCATCTGATGGTGCTGAATAGTTCCATGGGCAATGCCACATGGCAAAGCCAACAACATGACACAAATGCTAATTTTTAGCTGTCTGTAAATCTATAAAGATGACATTCTGACCATCAATGTAAGGATCATTCTTCCCACTGACCACCAATGTAAGGAGCTTAGTTGGATAAATGGTTCTATATTTAGGATGTATCTGGTCTATAAACCGGAGGCTCTGGGTGGACAGTTTAATACATGGCTTTATATTTAGGATGTATCTGGTCTATAAACCAGAGGCTCTGGGTGGATAGTTGGATAAATGGTTCTATAATTAGGATGTATCCGGTCTATAAACCAGAGGTTCTGGATGGACAGTTGAATACATGGCTCTATATTTAGGATGTATCCGGTCTATAAACCAGAGTCTCTGGATGGGCAGTTGGATAAATGGTTCTATATTTAGGATGTTTCTGGTCTATAAACCAGAGGCTCTGGATGGACAGTTGGATAAATGGTTCTATATTTGGGATGTATCCGGTCTATAAACCAGAGGCTCTGGATGGACAGTTGGATAAATTACTCTATATTTAGGATGTATCCGATCTATAAAGCAGAGGCTCTGGATGGACAGTTGGATAAATGGCTCTATGTTTAGGATGTATCCGGTCTATAAACCGGAGGCTCTGGATGGACAGTTGGATAAATGGCTCTATATTTAGGATGTATCTGGTCTATAAACCAGAGGCTTTGGATGGACAGTTGGATAAATAGCTCTATGTTTAGGATGTATCCGGTCTATAAACCGGAGGCTCTGGATGCACAGTTGGATAAATGGCTCTATATTTAGGATGTATCCGGTCTATAAACCAGAGGCTTTGGATGGACAGTTGGATAAATGGTTCTATATTTAGGATGTATCCAGTCTATAAACCAGAGGCTCTGGATGGACAGTTGGGTAAATGGTTGGGAGATCTTTGCTCTTTCCAGACTTTCCAGGTTCTCATGGGCAGCTTGACTGACTCCATTGACTTTAATGGAAGATCAGTCAGCAGGTTGATGAGCTGCAAGCTCTCTACCACCAAGAGCATTCTCACCAACCACATTCTTCCCATGACCACCACCAACCAATACCAAAGGGTATTTTTCCTACTGACTCACGATTATTTGGTCTTAGAACGGGTTCCCCAAGGGTTCCTCTGACTCTGCGGTAAAAAAAGGTTGAGAAAGTCTGCTCTAGACTGAGGCCTTAATAGGGTGAGGAATTTTGTGTGCCAAAATTATTTTACTTGGCCTCTGACAAGACAGTATAATCCCAGTACTATCCTCTGATAACAAAACCTTGTTTTTCCAAGCCTTTGATTAAAAGAGGTATAGACATTTCAGAGGGACCGTCATCCTCACAGAGGCAACAAGCTTGCCTGGACTATTTACAATAATCATTACTATTCAAACGTGTCAAAAAATTGGGTTGTATCTCATTAATGTAATTGTAAAGCTTTATTTTTCACTTTTTTAAATAGTAAACATGTTATACTTACCTTCTGTGTGCAATGGCTTTGCACAGAACGGCCCCAAACCTCCTCTTCTGGAGTTCCCCTGATGGCACTTTTCCTATGGTGGCACTCGTGTGGCGCACTCCTGAGCCGGGCTGTGTGCATCTATTGACACACACACAGCACAGCCCTGCACCCTCCTTACAGGATTTGATTGACAGCAGCAGGAACCAGTGGCTCCTGCTGCTGTCTCTGAGCCTGTGAGGAGAGAAAGAGAGAGCAACATGGGGCTGGATCGACATCGGGTTAAGGTAAGTATTTAAGGGGGCTGAGGGAGAGCACTTATGGTTAAAAAACCCCTTTAAGACTAGACATGTGCAACTCGTTTCGGTCCGTATACAAAGTCGGACATATTTTTGGTTATTCGGGGACTCAGATGTATCCGAATCTCCGAATGAAATAGTAACGAATTTTTTTGAAATGCAGTAAAATTTGTTTCGTTTATTCGTTTTCTAACGAATTCCAACTTTTCAGAACAATTAGAAAAATCGAAAAACGATCAACCGATCCGTGTGTGAAGAAATAGCTGATTGTTAAGAAGCAGGCTGGGAAAACGCTATCCCCGCGTCCTTAACAACCACGAGTCATCATTTGTCAGCGGGCTTCCCCACTGACAGATGAATGTAAAGAGAAGAATGCTGGCATTGCCCAGCTATAGAAAAACATTTATAAAAGCGGCGTATTGCCCCCCCCCCCCCCCCACCCAGTCCATGCCAGGCCCTCACGTGACGTGCCTGGTACGGACTGGGGCCTTGCCTATATAAGAGCTGTCAAAGCGCAGAGTGGGCAGTCAGCGGGAGTCCTCCCAGGAGGTGGCGAGAGAGTTATTTTTTTCGATTTTTCGGGTCCAGCAGGCATTGTGATTGATGATGGATTTACATGGGGGGGGACACTATTTTTTTATTTTTTAATAAAGGACTTGTCAAAAACTGTCTTTTGTGGTTATTTTTTGACACTTTTTTGGTGAATCGGTAGGGGTACGATGTACCCGATACTCATTCACATGGGGGGGGGGCCAGATCTGGGGGCCCGCTTGTTAAAGGGGGCTTTCAGATTCCGATAAGCCCCCCACCCACAGACCCCGACAACCACAGCCCAGGGTTGTCGGGAAGAGGCCCTTGTCCCCTTCAACATGGGGACAAGGTGCTTTGTGGTCCCCAAAGACCCACCCATCAATGTTGAGGGCATGTGGCCTGGTATGGTTCGGGGGCGCTCGCTCGCTCCCCCCCTTCCTGACCTGACAGGCTGCATGCTCGGATAAGGGGATGGTATGGATTTTGGGGGGGACCCTATGCTGTTTTTTTTTTTTAACATTTTTCTATTGCCGGCATTCTTTTCTTTACATTCATCTGTCAGTGGGGAAGCCCGCTGACAGATGATGACTCATGGTTGTTAAGGACGCGGGCGGCATCTTCCCGGCCCGCTTCTTAACAACCAGCTTTTTTTCACACAGAATTCGGATAGGTCGTTTGTTTTTCGACCGATTCAAATTCTAATCGTTCTGAAAAGTTGGAATTTGTTAGAAAATGAATAAATGAAACAAATTTTTATGAAAATGAAACAAAATTTTATGAGAACTAAATGAAACAAATTCCATAAGGAAACTAATTAGTAACATAACGAATCTGAAACTAAACAGAACAAATAGTAGAATTTGGTGCGAAAATTTAAATAAAAATTTGCCAAAAAAAAAAATTGTGTTTTGATTGCCATGCCAATGTTTTGAATCCTACCTTCAATCTCAGGATGCACCTGCACATTACAAAAAGCGCAATGTTTCCCATTGTGTTTGATTGCCATGCCAATGCCATGCACATTACAAAAAGCGAAATGTTTCCCAAACGAAAACCACATTTGCAGTCAGAATTTAGAATTTTTTTTCATCCTTCGGAACATAGAAGAGCGACGGTAGAAAAAAAAAAAACAAATGGTCCATCGAGTCGCTAGTGACAACTGTCAGGTCACCTGAGGCCAGCGACAGATGATAAAATTCATGGCAATGTGAGACCAGGCTCCTGGGCAAGGGCATGGGAAGATCAGCAGGAGCTTGTGTGGAGGAGGATTTAGACTGAGCACAGACATGACAAGCCTTAACATAGTCCTTGACATCGGAGTGGAGAGGAGGCCACCAGTAGTGGCGACTGATAAGCAGGAAGGATCGGAGGAACCCAGCAAGATCTGCCACCTTGGAATCATGTCCCCAGCAAAGGATCTTAGCTCTTAGCTCAGTGGGGATGAAGGTCTTGGCAGGAGGAATTTTTGACTCCAGGGTGGTGGAATGGGCAAGTATGCATGAGGTCGGAATGATCGGCTCAGGTTCAGGGGTGGGCTCCTCATCCAAACTGTCAAATGACCTAGAGAGAGCATCAGCCCGACTGTTGCAGGAACCTGGTTTGTACGTAATCGTAAAATTAAAACGGGAGAAGAAAAGGCTCCACCCCGCCTATCTGGGATTCAGACGTTTGGCATTCCGTAAGTACTGCAGATTTTTATGATCAGTGAAAATCGTTTATGGGGTGAGGGGAACCCTTCAAGAGATGACGCCACTCCTCTACGCCAATTTAATTGCAAGAAGTTGCCGATCACCAATAGCATAATTTTTCTCTGCCTGAGAAATTTTTTTGGAGAAGAAAGCACATGGTTGACATTTCTTCTCAAAGGACTGAAGAAGCACAGCTCCCACCACCCATTGAAGAAGCGTCCACTTTAACAAAAAATGGATCCCCAGGATTAGGTCTCCTCAAGAGAGGTCCTGTTTTAAATGCAGAGACAGCTTCAGGGGACCACTCCTTGGCATCTGTCCCCCCCTCCTCTTACTACCTCACCATTGTCACTCCCCGCTGTGACCCACCTGGGGCGTTGTTTGAGCTGGCTTTGTGTCGCCCGGATACGCCCCCTCAGCTCTGGGATGTGGCATCTTTGGCTGTCTTGACTCACGTGGCCGCGCCGCCATTGCGCAGATATACATGTAAGTTTGTGGGTCAAATGTACATATGTGAGGGACATACTCTACATTTGCCCACCTTTTTTTTCCTAAAACCCCTTTTTTTGAAATATGGTTGTTTTTCCATATCCATAGGTGATCACTGCGGTTTTGCTCCTGACGAGTAGCTATAAGGTCCCGAAACGCGTAGGGATTACAACTACCGATAGGTGTACACAATTAATAATCATGTATGGACGTTCCATCTGTATCTGTGTTTTTTCTTTGCAACCCCTTCCAATTGACACTTCAATGTGTCACATATTTCATATCATTTGTGTCTCTTAGATATTTAATTATTCATGTATTTGCAAACAAGTCCTTGTTGGAATGTATATCTTGATGAAATATAGAGTATTAATATTAGCTATGTGCAACAATACTATGTAAATATATGACTATTTTGAATATATTAAAACCTGCTTTTTACCCAATTTTTGTATTTGCTTCCGTTTGCCTCATTTAAAGTCCCGCCCTTTGCTCTTTTTCTTTTTATATATTGAACTGGGATGGAGGAGGGGATTTGAACGGCCCCTATAACCTCATTTATTCTTCTGTTTTTAATCAAATAATATAGGCTACCTTTGCCCGATCAGATGAGAAGTTTAGAGGCTGGAGTTCAAAGTGAACCCCCTATAGGCCTTGGAGTCCCCAGAGAAATGGGACGGAGCTGGCAGCTGCAGCGACTGTGTGGCTGCGACTGGAATAGGTACAGCCGCCGATCGCGATTGCTGAATTGGGGTTCCTAAGGAAGCCTGAAGCTGCTCGAAGCGGGAAGCTAAACCCTGGAGGAATCGCATCACCTGGGTCTGATTAGATTCCTGGGTCTTGAGTCTAAGGACTATGCCCCGCAATGGATCATCTGCGGGTAGCGGCACGTCAGCTGGGTCCATGGCTGATCAAACTGTCAGGTCACCTGAGGCCAGGTGACAGATGCACCCCGTTGGGGTCAGGAGTGCACCGCTGAGGTAGTGGACCCTACGGATGACTGCTGCGGATGGAGCTCTGGGTGGTTCAGGAAAGCAGGTACTCTGGAGCACCAACAAGGATCACAGTGGGAGCTAGAACATGAGACTTCCCAGGGCGCGGAATCTAAGAGCCAGCGGGTGTTCACCAGGGCCCCTGATGGTGGGGATGGACTTTCGCTGCAGTCTGGCTCCAGGTCCCGGCCCCCAGGGTCTCCCAGCTCACGCTAACGGTAGACTATTGGAGGATAGAAAGGAAGCAGCAGACCGGAACAAGGATAGTCAGGAGATAAGCCAAAAAGGTCAGGGCAACAAGTAAATAGGGATAGTCAAAGAACTGACTATACTACTGAACTGATATAAAGATCTATATAGAGGAATCAGGACCTCCTTCCTCCTGCCGGTGATCCCTCTAGTGATATAAAGATCTATATAGAGGAATCAGGACCTCCTTCTTCCTGCCGGTGATCCCTCTAGTTATATAAAGATCTATATAGAGGAATCAGGACCTCCTTCCTCCTGTTGGTGACCCCTCTAGTGATATAAAGATCTATATAGAGGAATCAAGACCTCCTTCCTCCTGCTGGTGATTCCTCTAGTGATATAAAGATCTATATAGAGGAATCAGGACCTCCTTCCTCCTGCTGGTGATCCCTTTAGTGATCTATAGATCTATATAGAGGAATCAGGACCTCCTTCCTCCTGCCGGTGACCCCTCTAGTGATATAAAGATCTATATGGAGGAATCAGGACCTCCTTCCTCCTGCTGGTGACCCCTCTAGTGATATAAAGATCTATATAGAGGAATCAGGACCTCCTTCCTCCTGCTGGTGACCCCTCTAGTGATATAAAGATCTATATAGAGGAATCAGGACCTCCTTCCTCCTGCTGGTGACCCCTCTAGTTATATAAAGATCTATATAGAGGAATCAGGACCTCCTTCCTCCTGCTGGTGACCCCTCTAGTTATATAAAGATCTATATAGAGGAATCAGGACCTCCTTCCTCCTGCTGGTGATCCCTCTAATGATGCATCCTAGAATTCTATTTGCTTTTCCTACTGCGTGGCCACAG
The DNA here is from genome assembly GCF_042186555.1 of Aquarana catesbeiana. Classification (NCBI taxonomy): domain Eukaryota; kingdom Metazoa; phylum Chordata; class Amphibia; order Anura; family Ranidae; genus Aquarana; species Aquarana catesbeiana. Next base: position 684,639,710 of record NC_133327.1, on the reverse strand, counting down.
TTCTCACTTTGCAATCATCTGAAACAAGCACTCTAAATATTGATTCTCTGTAGTGCTGGTCAACACTGCAATATTGTACTCTAGGTACAATCTCTATGGTTGAAAACGATTGTCAGTTTGACTCCACTATTATGCCCCGTACACACGGTCGGACATTGATCGGACATTCCGACAACAAAATCTTAGGTTTTTTCCGACGGATGTTGGCTCAAACTTGTCTTGCATACACACGGTCACACAAAGTTGTTGGAAAATCCGATCGTTCTGAACGCGGTGACGTAAAACACATACGTTTGGACTATAAACGGGGCAGTAGCCAATAGCTTTCATCTCTTTATTTATTCTGAGCATGCGTGGCACTTAGTGCGTCGGATTTGTGTACACACGATCGGAATTTCCGGCAACGGATTTTGTTGTCGGAAAATTTTATAGCCTGCTCTCAAACTTTGTGTGTCGGAAAATCTGATGGAAAATGTGTGATGGAGCCTACACACGGTCGGAATTTCCGACAACAAGGTCCTATCACACATTTTCCATCGTGTGTACGGGGCATATGAAGATCAAACAAACTTTCCGAAAACATTTTAGATTTTAGACTAAAAATCTACTGGTGCATGGCCAGCTTCGACCTTTTACAAAAGTTGAAGTTGATGAGCTCCTCAGCCTCACCTATTCAGAATAAAAAACGATATTCTGCAGTCACATGATGCGATGCGGTGGGGGGGGTTGGTGGTGGTAATTTGTAATCTTGTTTACTTGTCGAGATGTTCGCTCTGTTTGTACAAATTGACAAATTGTTTCTTGTGGCTTGGAGTAAACACAGCCGGAGATACCGCCTGGCACCCTGCCTGGGTCAGCGGGCACACTGGCAGCTCTAGAACCATCATTAGTACCGATTATCTGAGTGACCTTTCTGAAGGAAAATGTCAGACTAAGAACATTTGCCTCCTATCTGTGTAACATTCACAGATAGATATGGCAGAATTGTAAATGATCTGTGAAGTATGGCATTGCCTGATTTAACGGAATAGCAGCAAACCCATCGTATTTTGGAGCTGCTTTTACAAGTCTTCCCGGTATACCATAAGAGGAACATTTAATGTCAAGGAGCCTGCATATCATCCATCAACCTTGTGGACTGATCTTCCATTGAAGTCAATAAAATCAGGCTGCACCTCGAAGACTGGAAGGAGCAAAGGTCTCCCAACCACTGGACATTTGTCTGGTCAGTATGACTTCAGGGAGAGGGGGCCCAAAAAGTACGGGACAGAATGAAAAAAAATCAAGAATGAAGAAAATGATCCCTTTATACCCTTCTGGCCAACTGTTAAGTGCACATATATTGCCTAAATTAGAATCATATACCCATGTGTATACCCAGAGTCACTGGTTTATAGACCAGATACAACCTGGTCTTCCATTAAAGTCAATTGAGTCAGTCAGGCTGCCCATGTGCAGAACCTGGAAAGTCTGGAAAGAGCAAAGATCTCCCAACGATTTATCCATCCAGAGCCTCTGGTTTATAGACCAGATACATCCTAAATATAGAACCATTTATCCAACTGTCCATCCAGAGCATCTGGTTTATAGACCAGATACATCTAAATATAGAACCATTTTTTCAACTGTGCATCCAGAGCCTCTGGTTTATAGACCGGATACATCCTAAATATAGAAGCATTTATCCAACTGTCCATCCAGAGCCTCTGGTTTATAGACCAGATACATCTTAAATATAGAACCATTTATCCAACTGTGCATCCAGAGCCTCTGGTTTATAGACCGGATACATCCTAAACATAGAGCCATTTATCCAACTGTCAATCCAGAGCCTCTGGTTTATAGAACAGACACATACTAACTATAGAGCCATTTTTCCAATTGATTTCTTCAGAGCCTCTGGTTTATAGACCAGATACATCCTAAATATAGAGCCATTTATCCAACTGTCCATCCGGAGCCTCTGGTTTATTAGACCAGACACATCCTAAATATAGAGCCATTTATCCAACTGTCCACCCAGAGCCTCTGGTTTATAGACCAGACACATCCTAAATATAGAGCCATTTATCCAACTGTCCATCCGGAGCCTCTGGTTAATAGACCAGATACGTCCTAAATATAGAGCCAATTATCCAATTGTTCCCAAGACATAAGCAGGTAAGCCTATCTCCAGATAAACGTAATGAGACTACAACTCCCTCTAATGCATTCAGTATGTTTTATTTTTAAAACTCCTTTGGAGCATTATATACATAACTAAGTCCACCATCTGGTCCCACACTAGAGGTCCAGCACTGCAGATGTTCCAACTGATCAGCCAATAGGAATGTCAACATCACGCAAGTGATGAAATGGACACATTAAAAGTAACCCCACTTTCTGCACATGTAGACTGGAACATCTCATGATGATGGATTTACGCGAGTAAAAGAACAGCATGGATTTCAGCTTTGAAGTAATAACCTTGCTGTGAGTGAAATGTAGGAACTGCCCCGGGCTGCCTGATTGTTATGTTGACCCTCAGGCTTCAGTACTGTCTAAACAACTGACTCAGAACAAGTATGCAGATCAGAAAATTCAGAAGACCTTCTCTAAATACTTTTTCCAGGTCACGAACACCAGTATTGAAGAAAGAAGGCCACAATGGTAACCAGGCAACTAGAATTTGTAGGAAGGGGTCTGTAATAGCTCCCTCTGTGTTTTTCCGGTGACAGGTTTACATTAAAACGTCTGTAAAGCCAAAACTTTAGACAGATATCAGGTAGGAATATTTCCCTTCACCTCCTCTTCTTACGATAACCTGCTTTCTGTCTTGTGACAATGGGCACCATGACCAATAGAAAGGATGAATCTGCCCAACGGGACATAGACAGCAATTAAAACTTGACAGATGTTCTAACCCTTACCCATTTAATACAAAATAAAAACTTATCATAGTTATCAATTATCTAAACCAGGGTTTCTCAACTAGGGTTCCTCCAAAGGTTGCTAGGGGTTCCTTGAGATAAGTTCCCACTGACACCATTGTTTATTTTAGCCAGCTGTAAGGGGGTCATTCTTCCCAATGGCCACAAGTGTAAAGAATATTCTTCCCACTGACCATCACACTAATGTATCAAGAGTTGCAGATGTAGATTTTTAGCAGAGGGTTCCCTGAGACCGGAAAGTTATTTCAAGGGTTCCTCTGTGTTGAAAATATTGAGAGGCTGTCTACATATAGTGGCCTTTACCATCATTTAAGATATGAAATCTATTGCCATTTGTTGGACGAAAACTCTACAAACAGTTCGTACCTGTACAAATTGTTCGATTGCCCTCGCATCCAGGCAGGTGTAATTCTGAAGGAAGCTAAGTTTGGCGAGCTGGAATTCATCTCTGGATTTGGCTTCGGCTTGTTTCTCTAGAATCTGGAACATCATGGCGCCCACGAAAAGATAAACGAAGTAGCCCAGGGACAGGGCGACTCCTAGCATGGTCTGCCGGCTGCAGAGGAATATCTGACACATGGCTGAAGCTTCTGGACCACGATGAAGGCTTATCTACAGACCATCCTGACACCGGTGTGAAGCTGTTGGGTGTCCACCAAAGTTTAATGATCGAAGAGCTTGTGTTACCTCCTTATATTTGTCAGGAATGGTGCTCCGTCTTGTTGGCTTGTCAAACAAGAGGACATCATTCCCATCTTCAGAAGTTGGGGGAAACAAGTGGTGAAGCTCGGTCAGACCTTATAATAGGTTTTTGTTGTAGAAGAACTTGGAAATCATCTGGCCTCGGGCAGCGAGGTCTGCCTTCTCTCTCTGCCTTCTCTCTCTGCCCTTCTCTTTTTGCTCAGATAGACAATCTGGAGAAGTTTTGTGTGTTCCAGATAATGGATCATCTGCCTGAGAAGAAGATAACGTGACTTCCACATCACCCAACTCAGAAGGAAGCTGGTTAATCTTTAGCTTTGAAAAGTCATGGCTCATAGATTGACTTCATTGGAAAAGCCGCAGAAGAGGCTAAATACAAATAGTCACACTGGAGTTTCTGATAAATGTGACATTTCACGGACGGATACACCGCAGCCTCTCTTTTAAAGCTCAATTCCAGGAAAACAGCTAAATATGCAGATGAAATGCATATATGGGGGGGGGGGCTGTTTTACCTGGCAAAGAATTTGCATTTATGTCCATCCAGTTCTGAGATTTACACAGCTGTGTCGCATAGTGGAGCCCTGCAGGGCAGGAGACCTAAATTTTCTCTGCTGTAGTTAAGTGACTCTGACAAGCCTGATTGGCCAGTTTACCTGATTGGCCAGCAGACCATTGAGCTCATCTCTCAAAAGTGAAATATCTAAGATCTCAGGGATCTGTTTCTATAAGAATTTCTTTAAAAGTGAATTCATTGTTTTAAATTTTTTTTACAGACTTTGTGTGTTATCACCTTGGAGGAAATTCTTCCTTAGGACCCAAAGATGGCTGTGTTGAATCATGACCCTCTTTTTTAGCATTTTTACATGCACGCTGTACATATTTTTTTTGTTCGATCCGAGTTTATTGAAATACAAACAAAGTTGCAGATATACAGCAGATACAAATCTGATATCATGAGGTATTGAAAGGTTTCTGTGAATAGACTTCAACAGTGATGTTCACGTTACCATAAAAATATTAACACAAATAATAAAAAGAAAAAACGTAGAAAGGAAGCATAGCGACTTCTAAGGCATCAAAGGTAGTTACACTCATCGGGCACTTTATTATTAGCTACACCTGTTCAATTGCTCGGTATCACAAATTGCTTATCAGCCAATCACATGGCAGCAACTCAGTGCATTTAGGCATCTAGACGTGGTAAAGAAAGGGGATTTAAGTGACTTTGAACATGGCATGGTTGCTGGTGACAGACGGGCCGGTCTGAGTATTTCTGGGATTTCACACACATCCATCTCTCGGGGTTTACAGAGAATGGTGGGAAAAAGAGAAAATATCCAGTGAGCGGCAGTTTTGTGGAGGAAAATTGTTGAGGTCAGAGGAAAATGGGCAGACTGGTTCCAGATAATAGAAAGGCAACAGTAACTCAAATAACCCCTCGTTTCACTCAACGTATGCAGAATACCATCTCTGAACACACAACACATCCAACCTTGAAGCAGATGGGCTACAGAAGCAGAAGACCACACCCGGTGCCACTCCTGTCAGCTAAGAACAGGAAACTGAGGCTACAATTGGCACAGGATCACCAAAATCGGACAATAGAAGATTGGAAAAACATTGCCTGGTCTGATGAGTCTAGATTTCAGCTGCGACATTCAGATGGTGGGGTCAGAATTTGGCGCATGGATCCATCCTGCCTTGTATCACCAGTTCAGGCTGGTGGTGGGGGTGTAATGGTGGGGGGGGATATTTTCTTGGCACAGTTTGGGCTCCTTAGTAACAATTGAGCATGGTTTAATCACCACAGCCTACCTGAGTATTGTTGCTGACCATGTCCATCCCTTGATGACTACAGTGTCCCCATCTTCTGATGGCTCCTTCCAGCAGGATAATGCACCATGTCACAAACCTCCAATCATCTCACCACTGGACAATGAGGTCACTGTACTCCAATGGCCTCCACACTCACCACATCTCATCCAATAGAGCACCTTTGGGATGTGGTGGAACTGGATATTCACATCATGGGTGTCCAGCTGACAAATCTACAGCAACTGGGTGATGTTATCATGTCACTATGGAGCAAAATCTCTGAGGAATGTTCCAACATCTTGTATCTATGCCATTAAGAGTGAAGGCAAAAGGGGGTCCAACCCGCTACTAGCAAGGGGGACCTAATAAAGTGTCCGATAAGTGAATAATAAATGGTGTTATCAGCGTTATATAAGAAAATGTATGCTGTGGCACATCAAATTATACATAATTGATGCTTTATTATGTGGATGAAATAGAGTCACATGGGGAACTACAAAGAGAATGGGAAAGGTGCAGGTCAGGACTAGATAAAGGAAGCAAGATAAAAACAAGGTAAAAGATAAAGATACACTCTGTCGTGGATGCGTAGGAATGGGGTTGGTGTCACTTTCGGACCATGCTGAAAATTCGGAGGAGTAGCGGAACATGGACCATGTGGTCCAGGTAAGAGAGAACTGGTCTTCCTTTCCTGCCTCCTGCGCCAACTGCCGTTGAAGGTCTCTTATAGAGTCCAGCTTAATGGCCCACTCTCCCAGTGAAGGTACAGTGGTTGACTTCCAGTGACGAGGGGATTTCTGCCCGGGCTTTGGTCAGAAAATGCTGCACGACATCTCTTTCGACAGATTTGAAGGGTTCAGGTATTATGGATAGAAGGGCTATTTCAAGGGAGGGTTGAATAGAAGTCGCCATCAGATTACAGTACAAATCAAAAATAAGTTGCCAAAATCTCCGGATGGAGGGGCAGTCCCACCAAATATGTATCATATTGCTCTTGAAAGGGTGGCAATGCCAGCAGGTATCAGGTGGGTTAAAAAGATGAAGAACCAATGGGCACCTATACAAACTGGTTATTCATTTAAACCCTTTCTCTCAATGTTTACTGTAGTTGCTAGAGAGATTTTGTGGGTCAGGATAAAGCACTTTTGCCACTCAGAGAGAGATAGTGTGGTGAAGCTCCGCTTCCAAGACCTGAGTATAGGGCGAGAGATTGGGGGAAGACGCATTCAAAAGTATAGTATAGAGTTGGGAAACAACATGGGTTGAAGGGTCCTCCTGTAAGAGCATAGCTTCAAATTCTGTTGACTTAGTAAGAATTACTGATGCTGAAGGAAAAGAGAGAATATAGGACACTACTTGTTGCCCCTGTAACCACTGTAGTTGGTTTAGTGAAGGTAGCGAGGAAGGATTGTTCTTTGTTTAGGATGGGTCAGCTTGGAGAGCTTGGGCAAGTCTCCTGTGATCCTGTCTGAGCCGGTTTCCAAAGCCTGTTGCATGCAAGGCCGGTGGGAAAGCCAGGGACCCAAAAAAGGGGGTCATAGGTGTTTAGAGAGGCCATGGGCAGATGACATGTGGTCCCAATTGAAGAAAAAGAAGATTGGTCGCACACCATGAAATGAAGAACTTCTGTAGAATAGTTACTTTATTGTCAAGGTGCCAAAGGACGTAGACAGGACGTTACAGGAACATTGGTAGACCGGTTTCACACAAATAACGCGTGCTTGTTCACAACGTTGTTCACAACCTTCCTTCCATGGTGTGCGACCAATCTTCTTTTTCTTCAATTACTATTGACGGTGGTGAGCCAGGGCCAGCACTCTACGAGGAAATCTTTATCCACAGTCTGAGCTGTGTTACACTCTTTCTGGACATGTGGTCCCACATGTGAATTGTCTGTCGAGTAAGGTCCCTAGGGATAGAAGGACCCTTATGATAGGTAGATGGAGTCCATGGGAGAGCGCAGAGATCGATAGGGTTCATAAGGCCTTCCAGTTGAACCCACAGCTCAGAAGAAGGATGGTGCAGCCAATCCAGGATACGGGTGCACACCGCTGCCTTGTGGTAAAGAGAGGGGTCAAGGACTCTCAAGCCACCTCGAGCCATCGGGAGAGAGAGTGTCCCCATGCGTTCTATAGAACGTGACGGGTTCCAGAGAAACTTGGAAAACAATCGGCGAAGTTTCCGAAAGTATAAATGGGGAATCGAATCGGAATCTTTTCAGAAAGCGAAGAAGCACATCCATTTTCAGGGTGTTTACGCTACCCATCCACGAAAGCCTTTTAGTGGCATAGGATGATAAGTCCACTTGGGTATTTTTTTTCCAATTCTTTATTTAGATACTGCGATACATAAACCTCAACAATATTAAATCTACATTGGATCTTTTCCACATACTAGACCCTGTGCCCATAAATCCCTTTGGCATCAATGGTATAAACCCATACAATGTAGCTTATGCAGTTAGCTTCGAGGGCTAGGAAGTCTCCGTGTCCCGCTTTCTCTTTTTTTTTTCCACCCCCCCCCCTCTTCCCTTTAAGAAATGGTTATCATAGTGATATAAGGAGAATAGAGAGATCAGGAATACCCTGAGGGGCCGAACAGCAAAAGAGAACAAAGTCAAGAATATAGTAGCAGAGGGGGGAGAGAAAGAAGGGGGGAGAGAAAGAAGGGGGGGAGAGAAATAAGGGGGGGTGAGGGGGGGATGGGGGGGGGGACGACCACCGGCCAGTTCCGCAATCCACATCCAGGGGAGCCTTTTCTCAGGACCCATCTCTTAGGAGAGGTGGGTTACCAACTTGGCATGCTCCTCGGAGTAGACAAACTCGTGCCAATAATACCATTTTGTTTTAAACTTCTCCTGGAGGCCCCTTTCCATGGCCACCAGATCCTCCATTGCATGGATTTCAGCCACCTTTTTCAGCCATATTGCCACGCTCGGCGGCTGCGTCTGCTTCCAGCACAGTGGGATGCAGCTCTTCGCTGTGAGCAGAAGAGGCAAGATGGATTTCCTATATATCTTGCTTGGAATCTCGTGGGGATGTAGGAGGAAGAACGCGAGGTCCAAGGTAGCTCGCGCTCTGTAAATTTCTGAACAATACGGTGAACCTCGGTCCAGTAAGGACATCCACTTGGGTCTTAAAGTGGCTGTATACCCTAATTTGTCATTTTTACCTACAGGTAAGCCTATAATAAGGCTTACCTGTAGGTAAAATTAATATCTCCTAAACCTGTATAGTTTAGGAGAAATTTTTTTTCTTTTTTTCTAATGTGTGGGTACACATGCGCTTTAAGAAGCAATGGGAGGAAATTTAAAGGGGAGAGTTGAGACGCCTTCGAAGGAATCTCAATACCAAGATAACGAATAGAGGAGGAACAAGGTCTTGAGAGGAAAGGTAGAGGATAATTGTTGAAAGTTCGTTGTTAGGAAGGCGATATCAAGGAGTTCCGATTTGTAATGCCGCGTACACACGGTCGGACTTTTCGGCTACAAAAGTCCGACAGCCCGTCCGACAGACTTTCGACGGACTTGCGGCAGACTTTCTAACGAACGGACTTGCCTACACACGACCACACAAAAGTCCGACGGTTTCGTACGTGATGACGTACACCGGACTAAAATAAGGAAGTTGATAGCCAGTAGCCAATAGCTGCCCTAGCGTGGGTTTTTGCCCGTCGGACTAGCATACAGACGAGCGGATTTCTGGGTCCGGCGGAGTTACGACGTAAAGATTTGAAGCATGTTTCAAATCTAAAGTCCGTCAGATTTGCGGCTGGAAAAGTCAGCTGAAAGTCCGGGGAAGCCCACACACGATCTTTTTCTTTTTTCGTCCTCGCTCCGGACGCCTTTTAAAGTTTATTTTTATTTTTTATTTTTTTCTTCTCCATCCATCCATCCTGTCGGGTTCAGCCTCCCCTGGTTCAGAAGACCCCCCCCCCATATAGGCTGTAAATCTCCTGAGGAGGTATCTATATACCGGGAGGACCATCTAGCCATCAGAGAAGTCCCACCTGAACAACTGCTAAACCACATCATACAGGATCCACTAAAGAACCTGCTTGATGCCTATTTTTATCTTTCTTAAGGTGAGAGTCTAGAGAGCCCGGCTTTACCGGATCCCTCCATATTAAGAATATCACCATCACTCCCCTCCCCCCTATATCTGATCCCAGTGGAAGGGACATATCATTATGGACTTTTTTGATTTATGAAGAGAGTATTTATGCATATTAGCACTTTGGATTAATTTTGCTTGCACCATTTGCACATTTTCACCGAGCACACCGATTCTTTTAACCATTTTAATTGCATGCATAAGAACACAACTATGTTTATTTAAGCTTTTATGTGATAGATTTGAAGCGCAAAATCTTTCAATTATCATCATTATGTTGAGTGTATGTGAACACTTTTGATTTTGCTGCAGTCCACAGAGACATCATCACTATCCACACTATTTTCTACTTTTTTGTAACACTTTATATTCTATTCAGTTATTGACATATCCCTTTACTCAACATAGCGCGAGGGACAACATCACATTCTCTTTGACACCACACACGATCGGATTGTCAGCCGGCTTTGGTCCGTCGGCGTCCGTCAGACTTTTGTAGACGAAAAGTCAGACCGTGTGTACGCGCCATTAAAGTTCTTCCATTGTTCACTTTGTTAAAGTTCACTTTGACGTTACTGATGATTCTGAATCTCTGGAATTCCTGTGAAATCGAGGGAAAGGAGGTATGGGGCTGTGTCATGTAGAGAAGCAAGTCATCAGCAAATAAAACAAGCTTGATTTGGAGGGTGCCCCACCAAGACACCCCCTATGTTTGGATTACAAACACTTGAATTATCAGCCAAGCGTTCCATGGGAGAACATATAAAAGAGGGGACAGGGGGCACCCCTGTCACGTTCCATTGAGGATAGAAAATGCAGAGGACAAAGAACCATTAATCTTCATGCTAGCTGACAATGTACATATTTTTACAATGGTGTTTAATATACAGATTGTTACTTCCCTTTTAGTGACTACTTCATCATAGTATACAGGGTGTGTTCAGTATTGTCTTGTCCTTCCGCCCCCCGCTGCTTCCACCGTTACACCTGCCAGCAAATCCCCGGCTGTCAAAATGACAGCCGGGAATTCCTGTATAAATAGAGGAAGCTGTCAAAATAGACTGTGTGAAACATTGTTTATAAACATTGTACAGACACCTGTTAGAGAGAAACATTGTAAAGGCTCATTTACGCCTGTTTTGTTCTCAGTGTAAAAAAACAGTGTAAAAAAAAAAAAAAAAAAAAGTAAAATAAATAAGAAAAATAAAAAAAAGTAAAATAAATAAGAAAAAAAAAAAAGAAAGCGTCCCGTCCCACCGAGCTCACGCGCAGAAGCGAATGCATAAGTAAGTCGCGCCCCCGCATATGAAAACGGTGTTCAAACCACACATGTGAGGTATCGCCGCGATTGTTAGAGCGAGAGCGATAATTGCAGCAAAAGACCTCCTCTTTAACTCAAAACTGGTAACCTGTGGAAATTTTTAAACGTTGCCTATAAAGATTTTTAAGGGTCAAAGTTTGTCGCCGTTGCGCGCAATTTTGAAGCGTGACATGTTGGGTACCATTTTACTCGGTGTAACATTATCTTTCACAATATAAAAAAAAAAATAATTGGGCTAACTTTACTGTTATCTTATTTTTTGAATCAAAAAAGTGTATGTTTTCCACACAAAAAATTGCGCTTGTAAGACCGCTGCGCAAATACAGTGTGACATAAAGTATTGCAACAACGGCCATTTTATTCTCTAGGGTGTCTGAAAGAAAATATATATATAATGTTTGGGGGTTTGGCGGTGTCAAAAAGAGGCTTGGTGCCTTAAGTGGTTAAAAAAAAAAAAAAGCGCAAAATTATATATATATATAAAAAAAAAAAAATTTCATTTATAAATATCTTTGCAATGCTTTGCACCAAAATTATAGTATTAAACAGGACTAAGTAGGAAAGAAAGTGTATGTTTTTAACCAATAATTTCTAAACACTGATAAAAGTAAGAAAAGGGTGGATTTTTTTTAGTTTCACTTTGTATATGGATTAAAAGGAAAATAATTTTTGCAAGAAAATGTCACCAAAAGAATGCCTTGCTTGTCATAAAAAGAAGATATACGGCGTGTATTAATTGTTGTTATGACGCAGATATTGCCGAATAAACAGGCCCATAACAGAAATGTAAAAATTGGTCCAGGCCATAGAGATGTACACAGGGATGCCCCCATACAGCCTATCTAGCTTATCGATGTCCGCCGGCCACACGCGATCGTGGGAAATAGAGCCAGAACGAGGATCTGCCAAGGTAAACAGACAGATCCCCGTTCTGACAGGGGAGGAGAGAGAGACTGTCTGTTCCTAGTGATCAGGAACAGGGATCTCTCTCCTCCTCCAGTCAGTCCCCTCCCCCCCCCCCACAGTTAGAAACACCTCCCTAGGGAACACTTAACCCCCTTGATCGCCCCCTAGTGTTAACACCTTCCCTGCCAGGGATATTTACACCGTAATCAGTGCATTTTTATAGCACTGATCACTGTATAAATGTCAATGGTCCCAAAATAGTGTCTGATTTGTCCGCCGCGATGTCGCAGTCCTGCTAAAAATCGCTGATCGCCTCCATTGCTTGTAAAAAAAAAAAAATAATAATAATAAAAATGCCATATAAATTCCATAAATCTATCCCCTATTTTGTAGACGCTATTACTTTTGCGCAACCCAATCAATGTACGCGTATTGGGATTTTTTTTTACCAAAAATATGTAGAAGAATACATATCGGCCTAAACTGAGGAAGAAATTAGTTTTTTTACATTTTTGAGGGGGGGGGGGATATTTATTATAGCAAAAAGTAAAAAATATTGGTTTTTTTTTTCCAAAATTGTCGCTCTTTTTTTTGTTTATAGCGCAAACAATAAAAACCGCAGAGGTGATGAAATACCACCAAAAGAAAGCTCTATTTGTGGGGAAAAAAAGGGACGTTGATTTTGTTTGGGTACACCGTCGCACGACCGCGCAATTGTCAGTTAAAGCGTCGCAGTGCCGTATTGCAAAAAATGGCCTGGTCATTAAGGTGGGCAAATCCTTCCGGTCTGTAAGTGGTTGAAGCAGCTAGTCTATTCTATTTTATTCTCTTTGGCAGGGCCGTCTTTAAGGCAGGGCAAAAGGGGCAGCTGCCCTGGGCCCTGTCATTGTTGTGGGGCCCAAAGCAGCTGCCTCATACTTGCCAACTATCCCGGTTTAAATTCCCTTGAAGTTTTAGTCCCGTGCGGTGTCCCGATATCTCAGTGTGAAGTTCTGTTACTAGTGCTGCCCAGCTCTGCTCTATTGTTGTGTACAGATGACTCTGCAGACCCCGTGTTTACATGTAAATAACCGGCATTTATATGTAAATAGCTGCATCCGGCGGCATAGATATGTAAATAAAGGCGGCATTCATATTTATATCTTGCCCCCCCCCGTAGTTATGAGATGATGTGCTGTAACCTCTAGCAACCAATCAGTGAGCAGTATTACTGTACAGTAATCTCTAGCAACCAATCAACAAGCAGAAATCATGTGCTATAACCTCTAGCAACTAATCAGTGAGCCATAATGTGTGCTGTAACCTCTAGCAACCAGTCAGTGAGCGGTAATGATACACTGTAACCTCTAGCAACCAGTCAGTGAGTGGTAATGATACACTGTAACCTCTAGCAACCAGTCAGTGAGTGGTAATGATACACTGTAACCTCTAGCAACCAATCGCAATAGCTGCCTGATCTGATACAGTAAACTGATTTTAAGTCTAGCTGCTATTTATTGTATGTCTCAGAGCAGGTGGAGAGCGAAATTGTATGGGTGGTGATGGGGGGGGGGGAGAAAACGTTTGCCCAGGGTCCAATCAATATTAAAGACGGCCCTGCTCTTTGGAAATGGGAAAACTATTCGAATTAGATTCAAAAACGTTTCGAATTGATCTGAATTTGAAGAATTCAAATCGATTTGAATGCGAATAAATGAAACAAATTTCGAAAACCAATGAAATGGATTTAACTAAACTAATTTATGTAAATAACGAATCTAAATGAAATAAAACTAAACCAAAATTTTTGTTCTGCACATGTCTACTGTCAGGGTGGTTGTTAGGTGGTTGGGGGGAGTCCACTTGCACCATGACACATGTTACACCCTAAACACGGGTGTAACATGGTGCAAAAGGTGGAGTTAACCTTTAAGACAACATGCAAAGTGTCGGTAGCATGGGCAGCAGCCCTATCAGTAATTTAATGGAAACTTCACTCAGCCCGGGGTTTTCATCAGTACAGAAGATAAACGAAGAGCACCAGAAGGTGTGAAAAGCTTTTCTGTCTTGGAAAAAAACTAAGAAAAATCAATAAGCTTTTCCTATCAGAAGAAAGAGAGACGAGCAAATCAGAACTGGCTTCCGCTAAAACGCATCAGTCACGGCGTGATAAGACTGGAGACACCGCCGTCCATCGCAGATACAAGGCGTTTTAAGGAGACCACAGAAGGTCAGAATCATGAAACAGGTTGTGCCATGTTGACTCGGAGACCGTCATATCATTAACAATGCACCATTAGACAATGGAGAAGGTCTAAAAGCAAATGTGACCTAAAGTTCCTTCTAAAGTCAATGGGTTTCTTTAGGAGGGGGGCATGGTGTAGGCCAGGGGACTCCAAACTTCTTAAACAAAGGGCCAGTTTAGTGCCCATCAGACTTTAGGAGGGCCGAACTGCGGCCAGTAGGAGTAGAAAATGCCCCAACATCAATGGGAGTCCACAATGTCTCAGGCTTGGCGGTCAGTGGGATTTAAAAAAAATGTGGTCAGTAGGAGGAGGAATAGTGTCCCTGTCACTGGCACTAGTTGCAGGAGCAATGCACCATCGTTGAGGTCAGTGGGAGGAATCCAATGCCCCCACTGTTGGTGTCAGTGAAAGGAATGCTGCCTCAAGGGCCAGACAACGGCAAGCAAAGGGCCACATCTGGCCCTCAGGCCACAATTTGGAGACCACTGATGTAGACAATGGCTGGAATCGTGTCAGGTTTTTTTTTTTTTGCTCTCTGTGATCTCCTCGTGGAGCAGAAACCCTTATAGGAATATTTCCTCTCTATTCTATGATCACCACAACAAATAGAAAGGGTAAAACTTCCCAATGGAGACATAGGCAGCAACCTGGCTGAAGTTCGAACCTTTACCTGCTCCATCCAAAACTCGATCCATTGGCAAACATGTGGATGGGGACAGTGGAATTGCTATTTTAATCAATCATGTATCCGTTAAAATTAGGCTCCAAGCCTTGCTCACCAGAATTGGGAAAGAACATTCATACCAACGATTTATCTACACACTAGAACAGGGGTGTCAAACTCAACTTCATCGGGGGCCGCATCAGCAGTATGGTTGCCATCAGAAATTTTGGGGCCCCTTACACAGCTTTGGGCCTGGGCCCCCTCGGGCCTGATCCCTTGTATCAGAGTTTACCCCTTTCATTAGGGTCCCCAAAGCCCCCCCCTTACATCCGGGTCCCCCTCCTTTCATCTGTTTCCCCAGAGTCACCCCCCTTACATCAGTGTCCCCAGAGTACCCCCTCCTTAAATTAAGGTCTCCAGAGTTTGCCTTTACATCAGAGACCCAAATTTCATTAGGCCCCCAAAGTTTCCCTGTACATTAGGATCCCAAAGTCCCCCCTTACATCATGGTCCCTAGAGCCCATCCACTTTCAATAGGGTCCCCAAAGTTAGAAGAGAAGAGCAGAGTGGAGAGGTTTAAGAGAATAGTTGGGGTAGTGGAAGGAGGGAGGGAGCATTGTGAAGACCCCAGCTTACATCAGGATCCGTTACTTCTCATTGCAGCAGTCGGCTACAGGACAGGTAGAAGCTGAAAGCCTGGGCACTGGGACCGGATACCCTTTGAGGAGGAACTTCCTCCTCCTGAATACTGGGACCTGGGGGAGGGGCAAGCACGTGATTGGTTGCTAGGATATGGGCGGTCCTAGCAACTAGACACTAGCACTGAGAACAGGGACACTGACTGGGTATTTGGGCAGGATGTTCTGCTGGTGTTTGGAACCAGCAAAAACTGGTTGGTTGGGGACCGTGCCCCTCGGGATGCCCAGGCCCCCTACATATATATGGGCTGTCCTCCCCTGATGGCAGCCTTGGTTGCCCTCAAAGGGCCGGTTGTATCTGTAGGACTATGTTTCTACTCTCTATTATCAAAAATAATTGTCTCTGCATTCAATTACTACTGGTTTTAGTAATAATTTAAGTAGCACCCAGCTCTGAAAGCAGAAGCTTAGGAAGAATAATGGCAAGCGGATATTCAAGTGTACAATCATCGTACGATATAATGAAAAATTAGGTCAGAATATATTTTTTTAATGTTTTTTAACCACTTCAGCCCCAGAAGATTTGGCTGCTCAATGACCAGGCCATTTTTTTGCGATTCGGCACTGCGTCGCTTTAACTGACAATTGCGCAGTCGTGCGACATTATACCCAAACAAAATTGACGTCCTTTTTTCCCCACAAATAGAGCTTTCTTCTGGTGGTATTTGATCACCTCTGCGGTTTTTATTTTTTGCGCTATAAACAAAAAAAAATAGTGACAATTTTTAAAAAAGCACAATATTTTGTACTTTTTGCTATAATAAATATCCCCAAATATTTTTTTAAAAAAGCAAATATTTTCCTCAGTTTAGGCCGATATGTATTCTTCTACATATTTTTGGTAATAAAAATCGTAAAAGTGTATATTGATTGGTTTGCACAAAAGTTATTGCGTCTACAAAACAGGGGAAAGATTTATGGCATTTTTATTATTTTTTTTTTATTTTTTTACTAGTAATGGCGGTGATCAGTGATTTTTATCAGGACTGCCACATTGCGGCGGACACATCGGACACTTTTGACACATTTTTGGGACCATTGTCATTTATACAGCGAACAGTGCTAAAAAAAATGCACTGATTACTGTGTAAATGTCACTGGCAGGGAAGGGGTTAACACTAGGGGGCGATGAAGGGGTTAACTGTGTTCCCTCGTTGTGTTCTAACTGTAGGAGGAGGGGACTGACTAGAGGAGATGACAGATCGTTGTTCCTATTGTAGTTCCCTGTTCCTAAAATTGGGACTATAGTGTAAATTTAGTTTTTGGCTGAGCTGTAAACAGCTCAGATTTGATTGTATAGTTTATTTGGTTCTGCTCTAAACTTAACTGATTTGTGCATTTCTCACTGTTGCCAGTAGGTGTCACTGGTGCCACAGGCCAGTATGAGTATTACTGGTACAGCGTGGCTCTCTGGTGGTGCGGGTACAGCGTGGCTCTCTGGTGGAGCGGGTACAGCGTGGCTCTCTGGTGGTGCGGGTACAGCGTGGCTCTCTGGTGGAGCGGGTACAGCGTGGCTCTCTGGTGGAGCGGGTATAGCGTGGCTCTCTGGTGGAGCGGGTACAGCGTGGCTCTCTGGTGGTGCGGGTACAGCGTGGCTCTCTGGTGGAGCGGGTACAGCGTGGCTCTCTGGTGGAGCGGGTACAGCGTGGCTCTCTGGTGGTGCGGGTACAGCGTGGCTCTCTGGTGGAGTGGGTACAGCGTGGCTCTCTGGTGGAGCGGGTACAGCGTGGCTCTTTGGTGGAGCGGGTACAGCGTGGCTCTCTGGTGGAGCGGTTACAGCGTGGCTCTCTGGTGGAGCGGGTACAGCGTGGCTCTCTGGTGGAGTGGGTACAGCGTGGCTTTTTCTCTGGCTTCCCCTGTACTCTCTTTTTCTCTTCTCCTGTAGTACTCAGTTCCTCTGCTTTTTGCCAGTTGCCAGGTTCCAGGCTCCCCCCCAGCAGAGTGCATGCATGCTGGGGGACTGTAGCATGCTGTCTGCGGACACACTGGGGCCGCCAAACTTAAGGAACTACATTTCCCATAATGCCCCCCCCTAGTGTCTTCTGATTGGCCCTCTGCGGTGGCCAATTGGGAGGGAAACAGCGGGCAGGAAGCTGGGCGGTGTTGTGGCTAACCCAATTAGAACCGCTCTCTCTTCTCCCTTCGGCTTACAGGAGAAAAGGGGGGGGGCGAGCGGGGGGGGATACACAGCACCGCTGCGAGTTCTCTGGCAAATGGAGCAGCAGCGCTGTCACCGCTTTACCAAGGGGAGGGGGGGGCAGCTCGATGGCACCCACTAAAACTGCTTCCTGGTGTCACCCCCCCCCCCCCCGTGCACCCCCCGACAGGAATGCTCTCTTCAGCTGTACTCCCCT
Source organism: Aquarana catesbeiana (assembly GCF_042186555.1). Lineage (NCBI taxonomy): Eukaryota > Metazoa > Chordata > Amphibia > Anura > Ranidae > Aquarana > Aquarana catesbeiana. The sequence continues at coordinate 684,621,980 of NC_133327.1, read as the reverse complement.
GATGGTGGCCCTGTATGTGGGAGGAGGGCTCGGGTAATTTTTTTTGTGCGGAGGGTGGCTTTTTTTTTGCCGCCCCCCATAAAGTGCCGCCCTAGGCCTGGGCCTAGGCCAAAATACAGCACTGCTGGTAATACAAAGACATTTTAGACAATTGTGTTCTTCCAATCCTGTGGTAAATTTGGTGAAGACCCTTTTCTGCTCCAGCATGACCGTCCCCTGCGTACAAAGCCAGCTCCATAAAGACATTGTTTGACCAGTTTGCTGTTGAGTGTCCTGTGGAACCCTGACTTCATCCCTGCTGAACACCTTTGGACCCTAACCCTACTGAATAGTTACATAGTTAGCAAGGTTGAAAAAAGACAAGTCCATCCAGTTCAACCATAAAAAATAAATAAAAATAAAATACAAAAATAGCATACAATCCCATATACACAATCCTATACCCGCAGTTGATCCAGAGGAAGGCAAAAAAAACCCCCAGAAAAGCATGATCCAATTTGCTACAGCAGGGGAAAAAATTCCTTCCTGATCCCAGAGAGGCAATCGGATTTTCCCTGGACCAACTTTATCTATAAATATCAGTACCCAGTTATATTATGTACATTTGGGAAAGAATCCAGAGCTTTCTTAAAGTCTTAAAGCAATCTACTGAGCTGGCCAGAACCACCTCTGGAGGGAGTCTATTCCACATTTTCACAGCTCTTACTGTGAAGAAACCTTTCCGTATTTGGAGATGAAATCTCTTTTCCTCTAGACATAAAGAGTGCCCCCTTGTCCTCAGTGATGACCGTAAAGTGAATAACTCAACACCAAGTTCACTGTATGGACCCCTTATATATTTAGGGGGGATATAATCACCATGTATAATCTCCTCTTCTCAAGAGAGAATAAATTCAGTTCCTCTAATCTTTCCTCATAGCTGAGCTCCTCCATGCCTCTTATCAGTTTGGTTGCCCTTCTCTGCACTTTCTCCAGTTCCCTGATATCCTTTTTGTGAACTGGAGCCCAAAACTGAACTTCATATTCCAGATGAGGTCTTACTAATGCTTTGTACAGGGGGGCAAAATGATATCTCTCTCTCTGGAGTCCATACCTCTCCTAATACAAGAAAGGACTTTGCTTGCTTTGGAAACCGCAGCTTGGCATTGCATGTTATTATTGAGCTTATGATCTACCAAAACCCCCAGATCCTTCTCCACTATGGATCCCCCCAGTTGTACTCCCCCTAGTATGTATGATGCATGCATATTCTTAGCCCCCAATTTGCCTTCTCTTTGTCCCCAGTCACCCACTCTAGATTCTTGTGTAAAGGGCCTACATGCTCAGACCTGACCTTTTTACTATTAATATATTTGAAGAATTTTTTGGGGTTTGTCCTACTATCTTTTGCAATCTGTTGTTCGTTTTTGCATGCTTGATTTCCTTTTTACATATTCTGTTATATTCTTTGTAACATTTAAACGACACTAGTGTTCCTTCATTTTTATATTTTTTAAAAGCTCTTTTTCTTATTGTTTATAGCTTTTTTTAACTTTGGCTGTGAGCCACATAGGTTTTATTTTTAGCTTTTTAAACTTATTGCCCATGGGAATATACTTTGCAATGAGTTCACAAACAGTCACTTTGAAGAATTCCCATTTCTGTTCTGTGCCCATTGATGCCAATATTTCTTCCCAGTCTAAATCCTGGAGAGCAGGCCTCATTCTTGGAAAATTTGCTCTCTTGAAGTTAAGTGTTTTTATCTTTCCCGTATGTGTTTTATGCTTACAGCTAACATCAAATGAAATCATGTTATGGTCACTGCTACCAAGATGTTCCTTTATAGGAACATTATTAATAAGCTCTGCATGGTTTGAGATTACCAGGTCCAACAGAGCTTCATTCCTAGTTGGGGCCTCAATAAACTGGACCATAAAATTATCCTGTACTAGGTTTATACATTTTTGCCCTTTAACTGTCCTAGCAGTGCCATTACTCCAGTCAATTTCTGGGTAGTTAAAACCCCCCATTATTATCACCGTCCCAGCCCTTGCAGCCCTTTCCATCTGTGCAAGGAGCTGAGTCTCCACCTCCTCGTTAACATTGGGTGGTCTATAACAGACTCCAATGATTAACTTTGAATTATGCACATCTATATGCAGTTCCACCCACAATGCTTCAGACTCATCACACTCTCCATCAACCAGGGCCTCTTTCACACTCGCTTTGAGATCACTTCTCACATAGAGACAGACCCCGCCACCTTTCCTTTTTACCCTGTCTCTCCGAAAGAGTGCATAGCCAGGAATATTAATAGCCCAGTCATGTGAGGAATGAAGCCAAGTTTCAGCAATACCGATTACATCATAGTTCACTTCATGCACCAGAGCTTCCAACTCACCTATTTTGCTTGGCAGACTTCTGGCATTTGTGATCAAACACTTTAATGCATTATTATATTTTGCTCTGGTGTTTTTTCGTATCTTGTTTAGTAGTACAAATGGCACTATGGTTTCCAATGGTTGTTTGCAACATGGGAACTTTCTTGTCACCTGCCATAACCTCCCCCCATCTATCCCCATTCCACCCTCCATTAACGTCTGACCCTTAACTTACCTGTCTGCCCGATGGAATACTAGTTCATCCTCCCCCCTTAATCCTAGTTTAAATACTCCTCCAGCCTTCCCATAAACTTCTCCCCCAGCACAGCATACCCCCCTCCATTCAGGTGCAAACCATCTTTAGCATATAGGTTACACCCCAATGAATACATTTGGACCCCAAGCTTAATGCACACTTGTGGACCCCAACTTTACTGAATACCTTTGAACCTCAAACCTATTGAACACCTTTGGACCCCAACTGTACTAAACACCTTTGGGCCCCAACCCTACTGAACATCATTAGACCCCAACCCTAATGAAAACCTTTGGACCTCAACCCTGCTAGACACCTTTGGACCCCAACCCTACTGGACACCTTTGGACCTCAGCCCTAATGAACACCTTTGGACCTCAGCACTAATGAACACCTTTGGACCTCAGCACTAATGAACACCTTTGGACCTCAGCACTAATGAACACCTTTGGACCTCAGCCCTAATGAACACCTTTGGACCCCAACAATGCTAAAAAGCTTTGGACCTCAACCCTACTGGACATCTTTGGACCCCAACCCTACTAGACACCTTTAGACCTCAACCATACTGGACAACATTGGACTCCACCCTACTGAACACCTTTTGATTCCAACCCTACTGAACACCTTTGGACCTCAACCCTACTGGACATCTTTGGACCTCAACCCTACTGGACATCTTTGGACCTCAACCCTACTGGACATCTTTGGACCTCAACCCTACTGGACATCTTTGGACCCCAACCCTACTAGACACCCTTAGACCTCAACCATACTGGACACTATTGGACCCCACCCTACTGAACACCTTTTAAATCCAACCCTACTGAACACCTTTGGACATCAACCCTACTGAACACCTTTGGACCCCAAACCTACTGGACACCTTCTTATCCCAACACTACTGGACACCTTCTTATCCCAACACTACTGGACACCTTTGGACCCCACCCTACTGAATACCTCTGGACCTCAACCGTACCGAACACCTGCACTTTCTGGTATGTGAGGGTGCCTAGGCACTCTGTGACCCCAAAGCTGTATATCTGCAGTGTGAGAGCTAAGGCACTGCTAGTTCCAGGAGATTTAATGATGTCATTATGGTACTGCTCACTGTTCTTCTTGTTGAAGGCCCTAACAGGAGGAAGCAAAGCCCTGCCTCTTCCAAGATGGCTCCCTCCATACAGAGACACAGTGCAGAACAAGACATGGGAAATCAGTAATTTGGAAAGATCAGCTGCAGTCCACCGGTAGTAACAGCGCTTTCCCCTCTGCTGGGCACAGCTTCCAGGGTTCAGGTCCTAAAATTTGGCCCATACAGGCATGAAGCAGTAAAACAATACTTGCAACATCTTATAAAAAAATATTTTATTATTATTATTAAATACAAATTTCAATCAAATAATCATGTAAATGGAAGAAGCAATTTGATAAAGTGGCAAAAAACTACATTATAAGGATTGCGCAACATAAAGCAGCTGCACCGCACCCCATTATTATTGTACATCATACTACTAAACTTTCATTTATCTATACTCAACAGTCACTTAGAAGGCAATTAGAAGTGGCACTACTAAGCAGGAGTCAAAACCTGCCTATGTAATGAACAAACATGGCTGCTGCCCCATGGGCACATATAATCCCAGACTCAATCATTATATACAGCCCTGGGGGGCCAGGGAAGGCACTACGTGTACATACTAGAAGGAATTCACTATTTCAGTGATCACATATTGTCATTGTAGGAGAGGATTTTCTGATGTTACTTTCACATCTGTACACCTTTGCTGTACCATATTTCTATTACCATATTACATATTGCAAATTTGTAGAGTCTCCCTCTAGTGGTTATTTATACTTTGGCCTCTCTGAATAACTACCACTGAGATAACACAGTGAGCCCCCCACAGAGGTATCTGATCAGGAACAGTACGGCCAACTCACATTGGTGCAATACAGTACAGTGCAGGTGCAACGAGCTTCCTGCATTCTATTGCGATGCCAATCATTTTGAAGGACACCCTATGGCTAGGGCCACACTATGGAGGTACGAATGAGCGAGTAGGGCAGCCGATTAATTTCAATGTGTGAAATACGCACAAAAGAAATCCCTGATACTTTTTTCGAAATTGCGTTAAAAACCGCATGGCGCTACGGCATCATACGATTTGGTGCATGTGTAAGCAGGTGCGTGGGCGCAAGGGCAGCATTTTTCTGTGCCTGTTGGGGAAAAAAGGACACGGTTTTGCATACATAAGGTTAGAACCTAGCCTAAGGTCTCGTTTACATGTGCAGCAGCCCTTGCTGCCCCCTCTGAAAAACAATCCGCGTTGGATCGATTTTTCAGAGGGCACTTGACAGGCAGTTAGAAGGCGATAGGTTGTGCCACAACGTCGCAATTGCGTGCATTGCACACAGTTGTGGTGCGGCCCCATAGACTTGCATAGGTTGTGTTCAACTGCGGCATCGCCCGCTGAATTTGAGATGGCAGGCCCGTGTATAGAGCCCAGGACAAAGGATCGGTGGGACAGAGCCCAGGAGGAACTGTTCCCCATCATTGGTGTCATTGGGAGGAATTGTGCCCCATTGTTGGTGCCATTGTAGGAGTGATGTCCCATCGTTGGTGCCATTGGGAGGAATAGTGCCCATCATTGGTGCCATTGGGGGAATAATGTCCCATCGTTGGTGCCATTGGGAGGAATGGTGTCACATCATTGTGATTGGGAGGAATTGTGCCCATCATTGGTGCCATTGGGGGAATAATGTCCCATCGTTGGTGCCATTGGGAGGAATGGTGTCACATCATTGTCATTGGGAGGAATTGTGCCCATCATTGGTGCCATTGGGGGAATAATGTCCCATCGTTGGTGCCATTGGGAGGAATGGTGTCACATCATTGTCATTGTGAGGAATTGTGCCCATCATTAGTGCCATTGGGGAATAATGTCCCATCGTTGGTGCCATTGGGAGGAATGGTGCCCATCGTTGTTGTTATTTGGAGGAATTGTGCCCCATCATTTTTGTCAGTGGGAGGAATTGTGCCCTATCATTGGTGTCAGTGATGGGGCACATCGTTGGTGTCATTGGGAGGAATTGTGCCCATCATTGGTGCCATTGGGGGAATAATGTCCCATCGTTCGTGCCATTGGGAGGAATGGTGTCCCATCATTGTCATTGAGAGGAATTGTGCACATCATTGTTGTCATTGGGAGGAATTGGGCCCATCATTGGTGCCACTGGGGGGAATGATGTCCCATCATTGGTGCCATTCCGAGGAATGGCGCCTATCGTTGGTGTTATTTGGAGGAATTGTGCCCCATCATTGGTGTCAGTGATGGGGCACATTGTTGGTGCCATCAGGAGGAATTGTGCCCTTTCATTGCTGTCAGTGGGATTAATAGTGCCCCAAGGGCCAGATAAGAGCGGGCAAAGAGCCAGATCTGGCCGCTGGGCCACAGTTTGGAGACCACTGCTCTAAAAGCAACCACTGACCTTCTTACACGTCTATGCAGCTGCCTTAACCACTTCCAGCCCAAGGACGTCATGTGACGTCTTTAACCTTCAGAGGGGATATCTGAATGATGACTGCAGCTATTTTCTGAAGGGCCTTGTACAGTCCTGAGCAGCTGCATACCCTTGTAGAGGCAGGTGTTCAGCTGCACACATGAAGGAACCCTAAGGCACTGTTACAGTAGTGGGCAATGCACTGCAGAGCACCACATGTCATGCCTTGTGATGCATAAGGCTCCATTCACACTTATGCGATTCGCACCCCATTCTTTTCATTGGTACCCTTTCAAATCAGGGCGACTTTGAAAAAGTGCCTGCACTATTTTGGTGCAACTTTTATCCCTATAATAAATATAAAGTTAGATCAAAAATCGCACCAAAGTCGCACTGGCTAATGCGCTAATGTGAATGGAGCCTTAAAAATAAAGGAAACAAGGCTCACAGATTGGGAACGCACACAAAATCACGCACTCGTGCAGAAACGCGTTGCCCTTTGTAACGAATGAACATGGTTGCCCCGTGTACATGGATTCACAGATTATACAAAGAAACAAGTTTTACTTTTACATTAAGTTGATACATTTACATGAAAATGAAAAAGTCCAGATTTAGGTTCATACCAGACAGGTACAACGGCACACGCGTGTTTTCCCAAACATCACATGTAGGACAGCCTTTATGAGAAACACGTAAAAAGTCCCTGTCCCTTTTTTTCAAAATCTCACAGAACCACATGGTGATGCGGCAGCATGCGGTTTTGGTGTGTGCAAAAACGCACGCATTAGCAGATGTGTTGGGGTGTCATTACCAATCAATGGCACCGCCATGTGTCTGCTAAAGGGCAACGCGTTTCTGCATGAGTGCGTGATTTTGTGTGCGTTTCTGATCTGTGAGCCTAACCTTACAGGACACTGAGAACTCCGCCAGTCTCATCTAAGAGGGGAGGTTGTACAAAAAATACAGCAAAGGCATACTTACTAACATTATGATCCTGCCCACAGCCCCATCCAGAACCTGCCTGTTCGGCCCCACCAAGACCCCGCCTCTAAATATGTGGGGCCACCCACTGGCTGCCCAATTCACAGCAATTAATGCCTTTTGAGGTGTTGTGCATGTGTCTGTGGGACAGAGTCCAGGACATGGCATCGGTGGGACAGACTGAGCCCAGGACACGGCATCGGTGGGACAGAGCACAGGACAGGGCATCGGTGGGACAGATCCCAGGACACAGAATCGGTGGGACAGAGCACAGGACAAGGCATCAGTGGGACAGAGCCCAGGACACGGCATTGGTGGGACAGAGCGCAGGACACGGCATCGGTGGGACAGAGCACAGGACACGACATCGGTGGGACAGAGCCCAGGACAAGGCATCGGTGGGACAGAGCCCAGGACAAGGCATCGGTGGGACAGAGCACAGGACACGGCATCAGTGGGACAGATCCCAGGACACGGCATCAGTGGGACAGATCCCAGGACACGGCATCGGTGGGACAGAGCACAGGACACGACATCGGTGGGACAGAGCCCAGGACAAGGCATCGGTGGGACAGAGCACAGGACACGGCATCGGTGGGACAGATCCCAGGACACGGCATCAGTGGGACAGATCCCAGGACACGGCATCAGTGGGACAGATCCCAGGACACGGCATCGGTGGGACAGATCCCAGGACACGGCATCGGTGGGACAGAGCACAGGACAGGGCATCGGTGGGACAGATCCCAGGACACAGAATCGGTGGGACAGAGCACAGGACAAGGCATCAGTGGGACAGAGCCCAGGACACGGCATTGGTGAGACAGAGCACAGGACACGGCATCGGTGGGACAGAGCACAGGACACGACATCGGTGGGACAGAGCACAGGACACGGCATCGGTGGGACAGAGCACAGGACACGGCATCGGTGGGACAGAGCACAGGACACGGCATCGGTGGGACAGAGCCCAGGACACGGCATCGGTGGGACAGAGCCCAGGACACGGCATCGGTGGGACAGAGCCCAGGACACGGCGTCGCTGGGACAGAGCCCAGGACAAGGCATCGCTGGGACAGAGCCCAGGACACGGCATCCCTGGGACAGAGCCCAGAACACGGCATCGCTGGGACAGAGCCCAGGACAAGGCATCGCTGGGACAGAGCCCAGGACAAGGCATGGGTAGGACAGAGCACAGGACACGGCATGGGTGGGACAGAGCACAGGACACGGCATGGGTGGGACAGAGCACAGGACACGGCATGGGTAGGACAGAGCACAGGACACGGCATGGGTGGGACAGAGCACAGGACACGGCATGGGTGGGACAGAGCACAGGACACGGCATGGGTAGGACAGAGCACAGGACACGGCATGGGTGGGACAGAGCCCAGGACACGGCATGGGTGGGACAGAGCACAGGACACGGCATGGGTGGGACAGAGCACAGGACACGGCATCGCTGGGACAGAGCCCAGGACAAGGCATGGGTAGGACAGAGCACAGGACAAGGCATCGGTGGGACAGAGCCCCGGACACGGCATCGGTGGGACAGAGCCCAGGACAAGGCATCGGTGGGACAGAGCCCAGGACAAGGCATCGGTGGGACAGAGCCCAGGACACGGCATGGGTGGGACAGAGCACAGGACACGGCATGGGTGGGACAGAGCACAGGACACGGCATGGGTGGGACAGAGCCCAGGACACGGCATGGGTGGGACAGAGCACAGGACACGGCATGGGTGGGACAGAGCACAGGACACGGCATGGGTGGGACAGAGCACAGGATTGTTCCCCATCATTGGTGTCATTGGGGGAAATTGTGCCCCATCATTGGTATCAGTGGAAGGAATAGTGTCCCATCGTTGATGTCATTGGGAAGAATTGTGCCCTTTTATTGCTGTCAGTGGGATTAATAGTGCCCCAAGGGCCAGATAAGAACGGGCAAAGAGCCACATCTGGCCCCTGGGCCACAGTTTGGAGACCACTGCTCTAAAAGCAATCCCTGACCTTCTTACACATCTATGCAGCTGCCTTAAAGAAACTGATATTGGATAAGATGATCCTACAGATGGCATTCTCCACCCTCCACTGTCTGTGATGGCATTTCCTGTCCTCTCTGGGAGGGGACCGCGGTCCGTGTCGGACATTGTAGCAAACAATACACTTCATAGTGCAATCCCTATCACAAAAATGACAGGTGCTCTTCATGGCTGCAGGTGGCATTTACAATGTGCGGTTTGTTTTAAAGCACCATTTAAACCGTCCTGCAATATGACGCTGTCAGAGGTGTTATCACAGCTCCATTTAGTGGGACTCCGCAGTGGAGAGAGGAGACAGAGGTCCTCCTGGTTGTTGGCAGTCTGTCGTAAAACGCGTATCGTCTGTCCGTCACTGGTGGGCGGAGCCTGCAGAGGAAGCACAGCAATCATACAGACATGTGATTGGTCAACACGGGTAGGATGATTCAAATAACTCCATAATGCCTGAAGATCACACAAGTTTTGAACCTTCTTTTGTTTGTTTACTTGATTTGAGCAGATTAGTGCATTTTTTTAAGCATTTTTTCCCCCATGGAAATGCATTGAAATGTGCTATTTACATGTTTTTGCACTTTTTTTCTGCTCAAATGCAAACATTTAATTCAAAATAAGTAAAAAAAAAAAAATAATAATAATCATCATCATCATAAATAATAATACATTAATTAATTATTCCCTAATCCTAGCGCTTACCCTAACAAAAGAAAATGAATAAATAAATAATAAGCAAAAAAGTAAGTAAAATACATAAATTAACCCCTAATCCTAGCGCTAACTCCTAACAACAAAAAAAAAAAAAAGTAAAAATACATAAAAATAATAATAGGTAAATAAATAATTAATAAAATAAATTAAATTAATGAACCCCTAACGCTAAAAAAGGTTTTTTAAAAAAATAATAAATAAATAAAAAACTATAATAAATAACTCAAAATTAATAAATTAATTAACCCCTAATCCTAGCGCTAACCCTAACAAAAGAAAATGAATAAATAAATAATATGCAAAAAACTAAGTAAAATACATAAATTAACCCCTAATCCTAGCGCTAACCTCTAACAAATAAAAAAAAAAAATAAAAAATACATAAAAATAATAATAGGTAAATAAATAATTAATAAAATAAATTAAATTAATGAACCCCTAACCCTAAAAAAGTTTTTTTTAAATAAATAAATAAATAAAAAACTATAATAAATAACTCAAAATTAATAAATTAATTAACCCCTAATCCTAGCGCTAACCCTAACAAAAGAAAATGAATAAATAAATAATATGCAAAAAACTAAGTAAAATACATAAATTAACCCCTAATCCTAGCGCTAACCTCTAACAAATAAAAAAAAAAAAAAAAATTAAAAAATACATAAAAATAATAATAGGTAAATAATTAATTAATAAAATAAAATAAATTAATGAACCCCCAACCCTAAAAAATGTTTAAAAAATAAATAAAAAACTATAATAAATAACTCAAAATGAATAAATTAATTAACCCCTAATCCTAGCGATTACTCTAACAAAAGAAAATGAATAAATAAATAATAAGCAAAAAACTAAGTAAAATACATAAATTAACCCCTAATCCTAGCGCTAACCTTAACCCCAACAAATTAAAAAAAAAATACATAAAAATAATAATAGGTATATAAATAAAAAACTAAATGAATTAAATGAACCCCTAACCCTAAAAAAATGTTTAAAAAAAATAATATTTATTATAGTTTTTTATTTATTATAATTTTTTAAAACATTTTTAGGGTTCATTTAATACATTTATTTTATTAATTATTTATATACCTATTATTATTTTTATGAATTTTTAAAAAATTTGTTAGGGTTAAGGTTAGCGCTAGGATTAGGGGTTAATTTATGTATTTTACTTATTTATTTGCTTATAATTTATTTATTCATTTTCTTTTGTTAGGGTTAGCGCTAGGATAAGGGGTTAATTTTTTTATTAATTTTGAGTTGTTTATTATAGGTTTTTTATTTATTAACTCAAAATTAATAAATAATAGTAATAATTCTAGCCCTAGACCTCCTCTGTAACTCAAAACTGGTAACCTCTACTAATGAACATATCTACCCCGACCTTCCACCATACACGCAGAAGTGGGAAGCAGACTTACAACACTCAATCTCACCTGCTGATTGGCAAAAGTGCTTCATCCTGACGCATAAGATTTCCCTAGCAACTAAGACTCAAGAAAAAGGGTTTAAACTGTTGACAAGATGGTACAGATGCCCTGCGACTATTCAACGATTTAACCCTTCCTTGCTGGCGATGCCTTTCCTCTAGAGCAGGGATCCTCAAACTACGGCCCTCCAGCTGTTGCGGAACTACACGTCCCATGAGGCATGGTAAAACTCTGACATTCACAGACATGACTAGGCATGATGGGAATTGTAGTTCCAGAACAACTGGAGGGCCATAGTTTGAAGACCCCTGCTCTAGAGGGACAATGCTCCACATTTGGTGGGCTTGCCCTCCTATTAGGAAATTCTGGCAGGCTGATGGAGACCTCAGTTAAGCCCACACCAGAGATAGCTCTCCTATTTATGATCCCAGGACCCCTCAAGTCAATTAAAAAAGATGCATTGCGCCACTTTCTGGCCGCAGCTAGGACGGTTTAGTTCCCCTCATTGGAGAACAGCAGATGTACCTTTCCTGGGCGATTAGGCATGATGGGAATTGTAGTTCCTTAACAACTGGAGGGCCATAGTTTGAAGACCTTGCTCTAGAGGGACAATGCTCCACATTTGGTGGCCTTGCCCTCCTATTAGGAAATTCTGGCAAAGGGTTTTTGACCTATACTGCAGGCTGATGGTGACCTCAGTTAAGCCCACACCAGATATAGCCCTCCTATTTATGATCCCAGGACCCCTCAAGTCGATTAAAAAAGATGCATTGCGCCGTTTTCTGGCCGCAGCTAGGACGGCGATTCCCCCTCATTGGAGAACAGCAGATGTACCTTCCCTGGGCGATTGGGCTGTTGAAGTGGATCAGAAAAGAGATCTGGAGCGTCTGTTGGCGCAGGAATCCGGGAAGGAGGAACAGTTTCTCCATCACCTGGACCTCATGGTCAATGTTTCGCTACTCTGAAGACTTTACTTTATGGGCTGCTGACGACCCAACTTCATCTACCGGATGGCCATGCTGGAGTGATCCTTAACCTCCCTGATTCCTTTCCTTGATATAACCTTCTTCTCTCTCCCGGCTTCCTCTTCTTCCCGCCTTGAACCAAACACCCAAGCCTATGAACGGAGGCCGTATGCCCAGAATAGATCAGTGAATTAGATATCTACTCTAAGACAATGAGGGATCTCTACAGCATGCCACCCCGATTAGGAAGGACCACATGACATCATGGATCTGCGTTACATTAGAGACGAGTTGTATGCTGGAACCCGCCCGCATGGTATTATTCACTCATCTATGTGGCATATAATTACATTGTGATATATCATTATTCCAGCAGAGATCCTACAGAAAAGTTACCTTGGATTGGGCATATTTCGTAAAGGTTCCCCTCAATATTATATGTAAGCTACATGTGTACAATGTACTGTAACGTGATTACTACATTTGTTCTCCCTTTACCTTGAAATATAATAAGATTAAAAAGAAAACTGGTAACCTATTCTATTTTTTTTTTCTATTCTTTTATTTTCTATCCTATTCTGTTCTACTCTATTCTTTTCTATTCTGTTTTTTTCTATTCTATTCTAAATTCAAATTTCACAAGGCGGCTATATTCTTTCCATTCTATTCTATTCTTTTATTCTATTCCCTTCTTTTCTATTCTGTTCCACTCTATTTATTTCTATTCTATTCCGTTTTATTCTCTCCTTTTCGAAAAATTTAAATTTCACAAGACAGCTAACAGTATATTCTTTTTTTAGAATAAAAATCAAAAACTGGTAACCTTTAGAAAATTTTAAACGTCGCCAAATGAGATTTTTTAAGGGCCAAAGTTTGTCGCCATTCCACGAGCGGGCGCAATTTTGAAGCGTGACATGTTGGGTATCAATTTACTCGGCTTAACATTATATATATATAAAAAAAAAAATTGGACTAACTTTACTGTTTTTCTTATTTTTGAATTTAAAAAAAGTGTACCCCCCCCCCCCTAAAATAAATTGCACTTGTAAGACCACTGCGCAAATATGGTGTGAAATAAAGTATTGCAACGACCGCCATTTTATTCTCTAGGGTGTCTGAAAAAAAATATATATAATGTTTGGGGGTTTTAAGTAATTTTCCAGCAAAAAAAAAAAAAAAATGATTTTAACTTGTAAACAACAAATCTCAAAAAGAGTCTCGGTCTTTAAAGCGGGGGTCCACCTATCTATCATTTTTTTTTTTTTTTTTTAGTTCATTCACAAACTTTTCTTCTCAGCTTTACATACTCACATATTGTGTGTAATATGTCCGCCTGTGTCAGATTTCGTCGGAAAGAATAACTTATATTATTCACTGCAGGCGGTTTCCATCTTCATTGTGGGCATTTGAAGCCCACAAGCATTTAATTCCTGGATGTGGTGAATGCTGTGCTCCCAGCATTCACCGCTCGTTCCCGCACATGCTCAGTGACATCCTGGGAAGCCTGAGACTAGCTCCCAGGAGTCTGGGAGAGGCTAGAAACACGCCTACTCCCACGGGAGGAGAACCAGGAAGTGCAAAGAAGAATAGAAAAATAAAAGGTAACTACGGCGATTTAAATTTTTTAAACGGCATGTCAGCATCTAGGCAAGGAAGAGAATACATACAGATATTGTTCAAAATTTGGGTGGAACCCCGCTTTAAGTGGTTACTATTACTGAGATTGTTGCTGTAGATCTTTTTATGACGGGTTCCCTTTAATCGGTGATCTGTGCTGTACATGGCGGGCGAGGATCTGTCCTGTCTCTGCGCTCCGAGATAAATGATTGCTAATAAAAGGGGGAGATGTGATGAGTTGGCGGACACTCAGATCAGGGTAATGAACTAGATGAACACACAATTATAAGTTCAGTATTAACCTGCGACATGTGAGCGCCGCTGGAAACCGACGGCCCCTCTGTTATCGCCGGCGATGGATTTGGAACTTACAAGCTGAGGCAGCAAAAGCTCTCAGTTTGCCTTCGTCTTGTACAGCACCGCCATCTTTTTAAAAGTGGTTTGAAAGATTTCCATATCCCCCAGTGATGTGCCCGGTCTCAGGTGATACGCTGAGATGAAACAACAAAAAAAAAAATCCTCCTACGTAAAGTTGTACCTGTTTATCAGCAGTCTTCTCTTCTCTACGTCCGTTCAAAGTGAATTTATAAAGCTTGTCTGAGATTTCAGAAAGCGGGGGGGGGGGGGGGGAGGGGGGGGTGTAGAACTGAAACTACACTCTGCAGAGCTCAGTGCAGTGAAAGCTGATTGGAAGGAAAGGGACACACACACCCCCTTCACACAGCACACAGGGACAGAGCCATAGGTGTGCGCAGCCTATTGTGTTCGGGGTGTGCACCCCAAAGCTCAAACCCAGAGTCAGTGGCGAGGGGTATGCACATGGCTGTGATGCTATGCCATGGCAGAAACTGCAGATAGCAAAACTATTTTTTTTGTATTTTTACTTTTTTTTTTTACTTTTTTTTATTATTATTTTTACTTTTGTTTTACATTTTTTTTATTTATTATTTTTACTTTTTTTATTTATTATTTTTACGTTTTTTTATTATTATTATTTTTACTTCTTTTACATTTTTTTATTATTATTTTACATTTTTTTTATATTTATTATTTTTACTTTTTTTTAACTTTTTTTATTTATTATTTTTACTTTTTTTTACTTTTTTTAATTGATTATTTTGACTTTTTTTACATTTTTTATTATTATTTTTACTTTTTTTTATTTATTATTTTTACTTCTTTTTACTTTTTTTAATTTATTATTTTTACTTTTTTTTTTACTTTTGTATTATTATTATTTTGACTTTTTTTTTTACTTTTTTTTATTATTATTTTTACTTTTTTTTTATTATTATTTTTACTTTTTTTTTTACATTTTTTTTAAGTGCCCTGTTGGGGGGGGGGGGCTTTGGTGAAATATTAGGGGTCCAAACAGAGACCCCTGATGTCTCACATTTAAGAGCCTCAGCTGCACAGATGAATGAATATGAAGCACTCACAGGCGTCCTATTCATTCACAAACTGAAGCATAGTAAACGCCGTTTATTATACTCCAGCGATGAATGGACACAGGAGCGATTGGTACCGCCCCACTCACTGTGTTCATTCAGAAAAGGAAGGGGCCAGTAAATTATTTACCAGTCCCTTCCTCCCCCCATATCCCCCCTGCAGCGTGACTGGAGGGACAAAGATGAGGAGAAGCTGGCAGTGCTGTGGGGGGGGGGAGGCACAAGAGGATCGGTGTCTGCAATAAGACAATACAGCTCAGTCCTCCCCCCCCCCCCTTTTGAACTGATAGGACCTGGGCCCGGTACTGGAGGGCCGCTGTACTGCCTTAAACAGTTGCCCTGGCGCACGGGGTGATTAGGGTGTGCCCAGGACAGTCTTGTCTCCACCCCCCTCCTGTAGTTTTCTACAGTGGGTGGAGCCTGCTGGATGCCTCCCACAGCTCTACTCTCTCTCCTTGCGCAGGGTGACTGGCCTTGTGTTCGCCCCCTCTTGTAGTGGGTGGAGCCTGCCGGGCCCCTCCCACAGCTCTGCTCTCTCCCCATGCAGGGTGACTGGTCTTGTCTCCTGTTTTTTTAGCTTGGAGCTTTAAAGCTGAAGTTCAATCTGCTTATATTTTTCCTCCCGCGGTTCCTGATCATAGAAGGGGTGCGGGGCAATGTGGTGCCACCATACGGTATATTATTATTTATTACACGGGATGTGTATGGTGGGGCGTCCATGACGCCGGGTGTAGAGATACCATCAGAGAGGTGCGGGGCGCTCGGTGTGAAGTGGTGCCGCCTGATATCCTCAGTGTGTTTGCCTGACAGTAATAGCTGATAAGCCGGCAGATAGTAAAGAGCCTCTTAGGACAAACAGTAACACCAGATGTTGTCTCTGCTCATCGCCCTTCACTGGAAGAGATCAGACATCCCATAATGACATCCATAGAGCTTCCTTAAAGGGCCAATCCACCCAACAGTCAGATTTCACTTCTAGGTGGAATCCCATTGGCTGACTTCTTAGATCATCGGGGGATGTGAGAAAATCCCTCTTCTCCTGTCCCCACTCATCCCGCACAATCCCTACGTGACTCCACCCACAATCCCGATGTGACTCCACCCACAATCCCGATGTGACTCCACCCACAATCCCTACGTGACTCCATCCACAATCCCTACGTGACTCCATCCACAATCCCTACGTGACTCCACCCACAATCCCTACGTGACTCCACCCACAATCCCTACGTGACTCCACCCACAATCCCTACGTGACTCCACCCACAAACCCTACGTGACTCCATCCACAATCCTGATGTGACTCCACCCACAATCCCTACATGACTCCACCCACAATCCCTACGTGACTCCACCCACAATCCCTACGTGACTCCACCCACAATCCCTACGTGACTCCACCCACAATCCCTACGTGACTCCATCCACAATCCCTACGTGACTCCACCCACAATCCCTACGTGACTCCACCCACAATCCCTACGTGACTCCATCCACAATCCCGATGTGACTCCACCCACAATCCCTACGTGACTCCACCCACAATCCCTACGTGACTCCATCCACAATCCCCACGTGACTCCACCCACAATCCCTACGTGACTCCACCCACAATCCCGATGTGACTCCATCCACAATCCCTACGTGACTCCACCCACAATCCCTACGTGACTCCACCCACAATCCCTACGTGACTCCACCCACAATCCTGATGTGATTCCACCCACAATCCCTACGTGACTCCACCCACAATCCCTATGTGACTCCACCAATCAGCAGGAAGAACAGCCTGTGTATTTCATCAGCAAATATGGCCGCCTCCATGTGACATTCGAAACTTAGTATACAGACGCCCCTTTATTTTGTTTGCTTTATTTTTATTTATTTTTCACTTTTATTTTTAGATGCCTTCAGAGCAGAGTTGTGTTAAATAGATGCAGAGTTGAGTGTTTAACTGATTCATGACCGAAAGACGGCTACAGGGCGGTTCTCTCATTCTCCATCCATGCGTTCTCTTCTCCATCTCATTCATCCACCAACGTCCTCCCAGAACCACGACCCCTGAGACCAGAACCACGCCCCTGAGGCCAGAACCACACCCCTGAGACCAGAACCACGCCCCCTGAGGCCAGAACCACGCCCCCTGAGGCCAGAACCACGCCCCTGAGGCCAGAACCACGCCCCTGAGGCCAGAACCACGCCCCTGAGGCAAGAACCACGCCCCTGAGGCAAGAACCACGCCCCTGAGGCCAGAACCACGCCCCCTGAGGTGGGCATCTGGAGTGCTCTCTGATCGCTGTACCCTTCAGACACAGCTGATCACAGATCACAGTAAAGGGCCAATCATAGCTGATCACATGTAAGCAAACTTGCCGGATATCGGCATTCCTTTCCTCACGCGCTGTCACAATTCTGACAGCACACATTTACACTGATAATCAGTGCAGCCCCATCAGTGCCCACCGGTGCCGCCTATCAGTGCCTCCTCATCATTGCTGCCAATCAGTGCCACCTATCCGTGTCTATGAGTGCAGCCTATCAATGCCGCCTCATCAGTGCCACCTATCAGTGCCGCCAATCAGTGCAGCCTATCAGTGCCCACCAGTGCCGCCTATTATTGCCTCCTCATCACTGCTGCCAATCAATGCCACCTATCAGTGCCCTTGAGTGCCGCCTATCAGTGCAGCCTATCAGTGACGCCTCATTAGTGCCACCTCATCAGTGCCAATCAGTGCCGCCTATCAGTGCCCATGAGTGCTGCCTATCAGTGCCGCCTCATCAGTGCAGTCTATCAGTTCCTCCTCATCATTGCTGCCAATCAGTGCCCACCAGTGCCATCTATCCGTGCCTAACAGTGCTCATTAGTGCCTCCTATCAGTGCCCATGAGTGCCGCCTCATCAGTGCAGTGTCATCAGTGCCAATCAGTGAAAGAGAAAATGACTTATTTACAAAATGTTATAACAGAAACTAAGAAAAACTTTACTCTTTAACCCTTTCCTGGACCGCCCACCGTACATGTACTGCGGTAGGGTGGCCCGGCTGTGCAAAACAACATGTACCCCTTCCTGGGTCCGGGGCGCGCTCGCACGCCCCCCGGAGATCCACTCCTGCTGTGATTGGACACAGTGGGAGCCAATCAGCGGGTTTGGCAGCCGTGATGGCCTCCGGCCACCCGCGATCGTTCCTAGGAGAGGCAGAACAGGTGGTCTGCCTATGTCTATCATTGGCAGGGACTTGCTGACACCCGTCAGTGGGAGGGCACTCATGCGCGTGCAGGGGCTGCCCATGTGGAGTACATTGAGGGCGATCCTCAACTGCTTGCCAACCAGCCGCTGTCATTATACTGCGGCAGGTTGGCTGTCCTGCGCGAACCACCGTAGCTGTATGTCGGTCCGTGCATGGGAGATAGCGGGCGCCCGTTGCGCACCGCAGGAGCGCACCTGTTGGTCCAGTGGTGACCTGTGATCGAGGTGTAAAGAGAGGCAGATCCCCGTTCTGCCAGATGACCGGTGATCAGGAACAGTGATCTCTGTCATGTGCCTGGCAGCCCATCCCCCCCTACAGATAGAACACACCCAGGGAACACATTTAACCCCTTTATCGCCCCCTAGTGTTAACCCCTTCCCTGCCTGTGACATTTATACATTGATCGGTGCATTTTTATAGCACCGATCAATGTTATAATGTCACTGGTCCCCAAAAAGTTTAATTTGGGGTCAGGATTATCTGCCGCAATGTCGCAGTCTCACCATTATTAGTAAAAACAATAAAAAAAAAAAATTAAATTAAAAAAAGAGTCTCTAAATCTATCCCAAAGTTTGTAGACGCTATAACTTTTGCGCAAACCAATCAATATACGCTTATTGCGATTATTTTTTTTTACCAAAAGTATGTAGAAGAATACATATCGGCCTAAACTGATGAAGAAATTCCTTTTTTTATAGTTTTTTTTTTTGGATATGTATTATGGCAGAAAGTGAAAAAAATATATATATATTTTTTTAAAACTGTCACATTTTTGTTTATAGCATAAAATATAAAAAAAAAAAAACCGCAGAGGTGATAAAATACCACCAAAAGAAAGTTCTATTTATGGGAAAAAAAGGACATCAATTTTGTTTGGGTACAACGTCGCACGACCGCGCAATTGTCAGTTAAAGCGACGCAGTGCCGTATCTCAAAAATTGGCCTGGTCATGAAGGGGGGTAAATCCTTCTGGGGCTGAAGTGGTTAAGTGGAAATACATCATCATCACTGTGCTGTACTTAGCCCGTGCAAATAGCAGAGCTGTGGGAGGGGCCTATCAGCTCCACCCACTACAGAAAATTACAGGAGGGGGCGGAGACAAGAACAGTCTCCCTGCACAAGGAGAGAGAGAGAGCAAAGCAGTGGGAGGGGCCTATCAGCTCCACCTACTACAGAAAACTACAGGAGGGGGCGGAGACAAGACCGGTCAGCCTGCACAAGGAGAGAGAGAGAGAGCAGAGCAGTGGGAGGGGCCTATCAGCTCCACGTACTACAGAAAACTACAGGAGGGGGCGGAGACAAGACTGGTCAGCCTGCACAAGGAGAGAGAGAGAGAGCAGAGCTGTGGGAGGGGCCCAGCAGGTCCCACCCACTACAGGCTGACTGCAGTAAATGACAGGAGGGGGCGGAGACAAGACCAGTCACCCTGCACAAAGAGAGAGAGAGCAGTGGGAGGGGCCTATCAGCTCCACCCACTACAGAAAACTACAGGAGGGGGGCGGAGACAAGACTGGTCAGCCTGCACAAGGAGAGAGAGAGAGCAGAGCTGTAGGAGGGGCCCAGCAGGTCCCACCCACTACAGGCTGACTGCAGTAAATGACAGGAGGGGGCGGAGACAAGACCAGTCCCCCTGCACAAGGAGAGAGAGCAGCAGTGATTGGTCTTTATTACAGGAAGTCTCACACTGGATTATTGCACAGATCTGGAAGAAATACATAAAGATCTCTGAGATTCATGAAGAAGACACATGATGGATGGATTTAGATGATATTTACTTATCTCGGAGTTCAGCTTTAATGAACAACTTCATTTAAAAATAAATTTCACCAGTAAATAGCGTTGTGTGCGAATAAAACTGAAGACGACGCTTCTTGCTGATCCTCATAAATAAAGCTCTAAAGAAAGACATCCCATTGGTCGATCACAGACAGATTAGCGTTACCTTTCCTCTGCAGGAGGTTCTGCCGCGCCTTCACAAACGCCAGGATGTCGGCGTCCGTCTGGCTGTCCCCGGTGAGCGGGATCGGAGTTTTGGCGGAACGAGGAACTCTGGAACATGAGATGAAAAAAATGACATGTTTAAAGTAAATGTAGAATTATAAAAAATACAGAATTATTAATATTTTTTTTTTTAGAATATAATTAAGTTTAGTAAAAATTATTTTAACAACATTTGAAAACCCGACCTTTTCTGACGCTTGTTTTTATGTTAAAGAAAAAAAACAAATCTGTATTTTTTGCTAGAAAATTACTTAGAACCCCCTAAGATTATATATATATATTTTAAAGCAGAGGCCCTACAGAATAAAATGGTGGATGTTTTTTTTTTATGTCACATGGTATTTGCACAGCAGTTTTTTTAAACACAATTTTTTTTTTTTTTTAAATACTTTAAATGAACTTTAATGCACAAAAATATAAAAGACGATGTTACGCGGAGTAAATAGATACCTAACGTGTCACGTTTTTAAATTGCGCATGCCCGTGCAGTGGCGACAAACGATATAAACTGTACTATCCATAAGCGACACTTTAAAAGCTTTTACAGGTTTCCACCTTAAGATTTACAGAGAAGGTCTGGTGCGAGAATTACCGCCCATGATCTGATGCCTCACATGTGTGGTGTGATCTATGTTTGCGTGCGTGTGGGATCGGCATGTGTGTTCACTTTTGCGCATGAGCACGGAGGGGGGATCGGGGTGCTTACTTTTTTTTTTTTCGAGATGCTTACATTTTTTTAATTTATTTAAATTTTTTTCGAGACGCTTTAATTTTTTTTTTAATAATTTATTCATTTATTTTTTTTCGAGACACTTACATTTTTATTTAATTTTATTTATTTTTCGGGACGCTTACATTTTTTTTATTTTTATCTATTTTTTTTTTTTCGAAACGCTTACATTATTTTTTTATTTGGACGCTTACATTTTTTTTTTTATTTATTTACATTTTTTTTTTCACACTGTCCCTTTACATTTTTTTTTTACCACCTTTATTGTTATCACTGGGAATTTAAATATCCCTTGTGATAGCAATAGGCAGCGACAGGTCCCCTTTACTGAGACATTTGGGGTCTATTGGACCCCAGATCCCTCCTCTGCCCTTAACGATCCCATGCTTTCTTGAAGTATCAAATATTACTATTTTGTGTTCTTCTTTTAAACCAGCAGGTGGAGCTTTAGGATCATTTTTACATTTTTTTTCTAGGGACTCCTTTTTCCCCTTGCTGTAGGAATTTAGAGGTTTACAGTGCTCAATGGCTCAAGCTGAAATGAACCATCTTACTATCCCGTCATTGTAATAAACAGAGTAGATGGAATTTTCTGACGTGCTGTTTAAAAATTGTGATGCAGAAAACACACACAGACCACCAGTGTGACTGGGAAATGTCTGTGATCAGGAGGAGAGGAGAGTGAGATAGAGAAGGAGCAGAGTCCTCCAGCAGAGCAGAGTATTTCAGGAGAGGAGAGTTATAGAGGGAGGAGCAGAGTCCTCCAGCAGTGCAGAGTATTTCAGGAGAGGAGAGTTATAGAGGGAGGAGCAGAGTCCTCCAGCAGAGCAGAGTATTTCAGGAGAGGAGAGTTATAGAGGGAGGAGCAGAGTCCTCCAGCAGTGCAGAGTATTTCAGGAGAGGAGAGTTATAGAGGGAGGAGCAGAGTCCTCCAGCAGTGCAGAGTATTTCAGGAGAGGAGAGTTATAGAGGGAGGAGCAGAGTCCTCCAGCAGTGCAGAGTATTTCAGGAGAGGAGAGTTATAGAGGAAGGAGCAGAGTCCTCCAGCAGTGCAGAGTATTTCAGGAGAGGAGAGTTATAGAGGAAGGAGCAGAGTCCTCCAGCAGAGTATTTCAGGAGAGGAGAGTTATAGAGGAAGGAGCAGAGTCCTCCAGTAGAGCAGAGTATTTCAGGAGAAGAGAGTTATAGAGGAAGGAGCAGAGTGCTCCGGCAGTATTTCAGGAGAGGAGAGTTCTAGAGGAAGGAGCAGAGTCCTCCAGCAGAGCAGAGTATTTCAGGAGAGGAGAGTTATAGAGGAAGGAGCAGAGTCCTCCAGCAGAGCAGAGTATTTCAGGAGAGGAGAGTTCTAGAGGAAGGAGCAGAGTCCTCCAGCAGTGCAGAGTATTTCAGGAGAGGAGAGTTATAGAGGAAGGAGCAGAGTCCTCCAGCAGAGCAGAGTATTTCAGGAGAGGAGAGTTATAGAGGGAGGAGCAGAGTCCTCCAGCAGAGTATTTCAGGAGAGGAGAGTTATAGAGGAAGGAGCAGAGTCCTCCAGCAGAGCAGAGTATTTCAGGAGAGGAGAGTTATAGAGGAAGGAGCAGAGTCCTCCAGCATGGCAGAGTATTTCAGGAGAGGAGAGTTATAGAGGAAGGAGCAGAGTCCTCCAGCATGGCAGAGTATTTCAGGAGAGGAGAGTTATAGAGGGAGGAGCAGAGTCCTCCAGCAGAGTATTTCAGGAGAGGAGAGTTATAGAGGAAGGAGCAGAGTCCTCCAGCAGTGCAGAGTATTTCAGGAGAAGAGAGTTATAGAGGAAGGAGCAGAGTCCTCCAGCAGTGCAGAGTATTTCAGGAGAGGAGAGTTATAGAGGAAGGAGCAGAGTCCTCCAGCAGAGTATTTCAGGAGAGGAGAGTTATAGAGGAAGGAGCAGAGTCCTCCAGCAGAGTATTTCAGGAGAGGAGAGTTATAGAGGGAGGAGCAGAGTCCTCCAGCAGAGTATTTCAGGAGAGGAGAGTTATAGAGGAAGGAGCAGAGTCCTCCAGTAGAGCAGAGTATTTCAGGAGAAGAGAGTTATAGAGGAAGGAGCAGAGTCCTCCAGCAGAGTATTTCAGGAGAGGAGAGTTATAGAGGAAGGAGCAGAGTCCTCCAGCAGAGTATTTCAGGAGAGGAGAGTTATAGAGGAAGGAGCAGAGTCCTCCAGCAGAGCAGAGTATTTCAGGAGAGGAGAGTTATAGAGGAAGGAGCAGAGTCCTCCAGCAGTGCAGAGTATTTCAGGAGAGGAGAGTTATAGGCGAAGGAGCAGAGTCCTCCAGCAGAGCAGAGTATTTCAGGAGAGGAGAGTTATAGAGGAAGGAGCAGAGTCCTCCAGCAGTGCAGAGTATTTCAGGAGAGGAGAGTTATAGAGGAAAGAGCAGAGTCCTCCAGCAGTGCAGAGTATTTCAGGAGAGGAGAGTTATAGAGGAAGGAGCAGAGTCCTCCAGCAGTGCAGAGTATTTCAGGAGAGGAGAGTTATAGAGGAAGGAGCTCTTCTCACCTCTGGGGGATGGGGGACGCTGCACACTGCTTGCTGTGCTGCTGGACATAAAATCTGTGTTGTCTGAAACACTGTAAAGTATAAATAGACATGAAAAGTTTACATAATAAAGAAAGATTCGGGAACATCTTCATCATAATAAAGCCATAGCATGAAACCTCCGACATCAGAAATACTTCTAGAAGGACCTGTTGTGGGTCATACAGACCAGACCTTCCTTATCTCTGCTTCTCACCAACATGCAGCTGTACTACCTGAACACAGACACTAGATGGCAGGAGAGCTCCTCCATTCCAATACACATCAGTACAGAACATCAGCTGAAGACACAGAACAGAAAAGAATTGGGAATGTGTCAGTACAGCGAGAGGAAGAGTCTGCAGGAGGCAGAGCATTGCATCCCTGATCACGGTTGTAATGGGTGCATTTAATATTATTATTTATTTATTTATTTTTTCCTGAAAGGTGGAATTCTCCTTTAGGGCTCATTTACATCCGCTTCAACTTTAACACCCATTAAAGTACCTACCACTTCAACGTGCTTTTTGATGTGATTTTGATGCTTCTGTGATGCTTTATTGAAGTTTTAATGCAGCTTGGCAAATGCCCCGTGTACCCCTGTTCAGCAGATCCCCAGCTTATTAGTACCCTCATTCAGCAGATACCTTGCTCAGTAGTAACCCCCAGCTCTGCTGATCCCCCATTCAGTATTAACCTCCAGCTTTGCTGATCCCTCACTTAGTAGTTACCCCCAGCTCTGCTGATCCCCCACTCAGTAGTAACCTCCAGCTTTGCTGATCCCTCACTTAGTAGTTACCCCCAGCTCTGCTGATCCCCCACTCAGTAGTAACCCCCAGCTTTGCTGATCCCCCGTTTAGTAATAACCCCCAGCTCTGCTGATCCCCCACTCAGTAGTAACCCCCAGCTTTGCTGATCCCCCGTTTAGTAATAACCCCCAGCTCTGCTGATCCCCCACTCAGTAGTAACCTCCAGCTCTGCTGATTCCCCACTCAGTAGTAACCCCCAGCTCTGCTGATCCCCCACTCAGTAGTAACCCCCAGCTCTGCTGATTCCCCACTCAGTAGTAACCCCCAGCTCTGCTGATCCCCCACTCAGTAGTAACCCCCAGCTCTGCTGATCCCCCACTCAGTAGTAACCTCCAGCTCTGCTGATTCCCCACTCAGTAGTAACCCCCAGCTCTGCTGATTCCCCACTCAGTAGTAACCCCCAGCTCTGCTGATTCCCCACTCAGTAGTAACCCCCAGCTCTGCTGATCCCCCACTCAGTAGTAACCCCCAGCTCTGCTGATCCCCCATTCAGTAGCAACCTCCAGCTCTGCTGATCCTCCTCTCTCTCTGGTCCCCGCTCACCTCCCGCTGTATTGCTCCCACGCTATGCACTACGTGTGTCATTGAGAGTTTCTCCTGCTCTGGTCCCCCGGCTCATCTGATCTTCTGCCACTCAGTCCTTCTCCTCCAGTCCCCCCTCACCTTCTGCTATCGCATTCCCAGGTTGCACAGCATGGGGCTATCATGCTGAAACCTCTAATGTGAAGGGGGGGACCTGATGTGATGGGGGAGGGGGCTCTGATGTGATGGGGAATCTCTGAAGTGAAAGGGGGTCTCTGATGTGAAGGGGGAACTTGATCTGATGGGGGGCTTTATTGTGATGGGGAGAATGTGATGTAATGGGGAACCTCTGATGCAAAGTGGGGAGTCTGATGTGAAGGGGGGCTCCGTTGTGATGGGAAATCTCTAATATGAAGGGGGGCTCTGATGTGATGAGGGGACTTGATTTGAAGGGGGGCTCCATTGTAATGGGGAGAATATGTTGTGATGGGGAACCTCTAATATAAATAATGTGATAGGGGGCTCTGATGTGATGGGGGGGCTCTGATGTGATGGGGGGGGGGCTCTGATGTGATGGGGGGCTGTGATGTGATGGGGAGCTCTGATGTGATGGGGGGGCTCTGATGTGATGGGGGGGCTCTGATGTGATGGGGGGCTCTGATGTGATGGGGGGGCTCTGATGTGATGGGGGGGCTCTGATGTGAAGGCGAGACTCTGAAGTGATGGGGGACATCTGATACTTTGATTAGATGGGGGGCTCTGATGTGATGGGGGTGGCTCTGATGTGATGGGGGGGCTCTGATGTGATGGGGGGGGCTCTAATGTGATGGGGGGGGGCTCTGATAAGAAGTTTTTTCAATGTAAATACAGGCCAGACTGACGTATGCCCATGTAGGGGCTTTGATATTTGCATAACTCCTCCCAAGATCCAGCCCAGTGCTGTATCAGTACTGAGGGCTCTATAGAGGAGGAGGCCGGGTGCTGTGATGTAATCAGGAAGCTCTGTACAGCACCCTGCCAGCCCCTCCCACCAGCCACGATCTACATGTATTGCATAGAGAAGCACAGAGACCCGGTGATGACATCACTGGGTCTATGATAAGGTATGTAATGAACATGGAAAGGTTTTATCTAACATGTTGATGATGGGGGGGGGGGAGGGGATGAAGCTTCAGCTTTAGTTCAATGAACATTGGTTCCTTCTGTGGCTGGCTTTGTACATTTCTACATTCGGAGGAAACAATGGCGGCCGGGAATGTGGCGGATTATTGGGGATAAAGAGTGAGAACGCTCTGAAATGTCATCTAATTAACACCCCGGCGGGGGGGGGGGATTCCAGGGACGCGCTTCTCCTCCACATCTGTTATGTGAATTGAGGGTTGCGGCGTGTTAGGCTCCGCCCTCTCTTGTCCCGGGGCCTTTGGTGTGAAGAGACGCGCGGCGCGGTAATGGAAGAAGCAGACCAATAATCTGTCCCTCCGTTGGGCTCTGCCGTGTGGGAAGGAGGAAATAAAGATGTCTCTGTGTTGGCGGCGGAGTGACGAGAGCGGCTCCCGCGTGTCTACACGTTGTGTGCGGGGGAGGGGCGCTTCATCCATAATAACAGGACATGGAAAATGGAGCGCTGCGGACAAAGCGCCTTTGCGCAAAAAGAAAAAAAATAATAAAACCGATCAGGTCGCTGCGAACAAAAACTGCTTTTATTTCCTCCAATCTGCTTCCAAGCAAACTTGTATTTTAGTTTTGGACGCAGCGTGGAAGGGGGGGGGGGGCTTTCTGGTGCCCTTGTCAGGGGTACGTTCTCCATATAGTGATGGGGGGGGGTGAGACTTCTTCATCAGGGCCGGGACAGGGCAGGATGGGCGGGTGTAGGGTTGCCACCTGTCTGGGATTCACCCGGACAGTTCGGGTTTAGAATCATGTGTCCGGGTTTCAAACCCGGACACATTATTCAGACTGGACTATGATTTCCCAGCAGGGTTGCTGGCTGCAGTTGTCTGAGCTGAGAGTGTCTGTTATATTCTCTTTCATGCTGCCCAAAGCCGGCACTAACAATCCCCCCCTCCCCCCCCCACACACACACAGAGGGAGAGGAGAGAGGGATCGATCTGCACCTCTTCCCCCCGCCCCCACCCCTCTGTGTCTGCCCTCCAATCCCTGGTGCTGTGCCTCAGAAAAGGGAATTGGGGGGCCGAAAATGTGAAGTCCAGCAGCCTCAGATACATCTGGATGAGAGGGGCTGAGTGCCAAGGGGTGAGTGAGCTCACCATCCTTCTCCCTCCTGCCTCTGAGTGAGTCCACTAAGGTAAATCAGGGTTCTCAGAGCACCCCTTACATCAGAGTTCCCCTTTACACTTAAATCAGGGTTCCCAGAGCATCCCTTATGTTAGAGGCCCCAGAGTTCTCCCTTACATCAGAGTCTGCAGAGTCCCCCCTTACAGTGAAAGGGAACTCTGCGGATTCAGATGTAAAAGGAGAACTCTGTGGATTCAGATATAAAAGGAGAACTCTGCGGATTCAGATGTTAAAGGGGAACTCTGCGGATTCAGATGTTAAAGGGGAACTCTGCGGATTCAATATAAAAGGGGAACTCTGCGGATTCAGATGTAAAAGGGGAACTCTGCGGATTCAGATGTTAAAGGGGAACTCTGTGGATTCAGATGTTAAAGGGGAACTCTGCGGATTCAGATGTTAAAGGGGAACTCTGCGGATTCAGATGTTAAAGGGAAACTCTGCGGATTCAGATGTAAAAGGAGAACTTTGCGGATTCAGATGTAAAAGGGGAACTCTGCAGATTCAGATGTTAAAGGGGAACTCTGAGGATTCAGATATAAAAGGGGAACTCTGCGGATTCAGATGTTAAAGGGGAAATCTGAGGATTCAGATATAAAAGGGGAACTTTGCGGATTCAGATGTTAAAGGGGAACTCTGCGGATTCAGATATAAAAGGAGAACTCTGCGGATTCAGATGTAAAAGGGGAACTCTGCGGATTCAGATGTTAAAGGGGAACTCTGCGGATTCAGATGTTAAAGGGGAACTCTGTGGATTCAGATATAAAAGGAGAACTCTGTGGATTCAGATGTAAAAGGGGAACTCTGTGGATTCAGATATAAAAGGAGAACTCTGCGGATTCAGATGTTAAAGGGAAACTCTGCGGATTCAGATGTAAAAGGGGAACTCTGAGGATTCAGATACAAAAGGGGAACTCTGAGGATTCAGATGTAAAAGGGGAACTCTGCGGATTCAGATATAAAAGGGGAACTCTGTGGACTCTGATGTAAAAGAGGAACTCTGCGGATTCAGATGTTAAAGGGGAACTCTGTGGACTCTGATGTAAAAGGGGAACTCTGCGGATTCAGATGTTAAAGGGGAACTCTGTGGATTCAGATATAAAAGGGGAACTCTGTGGACTCTGATGTTAAAGGGGAACTCTGTGGATTCAGATATAAAAGGGGAACTCTGTGGACTCTGAAGTAAAGGGGGACTCTTGTGATTAACTTCATATGATTAGAAATGTTATTTAATTGCAAAATATATGTACAGATTATACTATAAACAAAGAAATATTGCTGTGTGCCAGTAAAGTGTTGGGGTTTGACTTGAAGAAAAGGTGGCAGCCCTGGTACCAATGCCCCCCGGCACACAGCAGTGGCGGATCTAATGGTGGCACCAGAAGGAATCATGATTTGGCTTTTCCCGGCTGCAGAAGGAACAGCTGTTCACATCCATATGTTGTTTCAGATCAATGTAAAGCCTGGCAGGGGGACAAACCACCACAGCTGCTCTGTAACCGATCTGTGCCACCGAGCGCTAAGAGACTTCTAATCCAGAGCCGCCATTCATGTCTGTAGGAAGGGAGAAGAACGCCGAGGATGGTGCAAGAGAAACAAGGGGGGTGGGGGGGGGCACTTAGAGGGAATGGGCAGAAAATCCGGGAACAGGTGACGTGTTATGACAGGTGATTACATTATCAGGAAGATTAAACTCTCTGCTCCGCAATGCTGGGCATTAAGTGTCAGGTCTGTAATAGGAGATTTAATACTTGGAAAATATTCCATAAACGACTGATCATACACAGAGCAGGCCGCGGGGGGAACTTCACTCTTTTCTGGGGGGCAGTTAGTGATTTACGGCTTTGTTTAATATATACTGGCAGATACAGCTGCTCAGCAATTGCAGGAAATAGAAAAGTCCCGAATAGTTCCATTGAGTTCTGTGCACAAAGTAATCTCACCGAGATCCAGACTGCAGGGAAACATTCCTTCACCAATTATAGGGGTGGAGGAGGAACAATAACAGAGTGCACAGGATGCAGGTTGTTGATCGCTTAAATCTCTGTTTAGTGGCTCACTTTACACATTAAATTGGGATTCCAGGATATCCATAACTACTCTTAAAACTGCCCCCCACCCCCAATCCTAACAACCTAAGCTTACTAACCTGGGTAAGAAAGATGTCTATATTCACCTATTTTTTAGGTCACTCTGGTCCGGTCATGTGATCACCCTTATGTCAGCCAGCGGCAGCTGCAGGGGAGAAGAGATAGCACTCCGGCAATGGCTAGTAAAGCCTGGAGCAGTGACGCCACTCATTGGCTTCAATGGCCCATCTGTTCTTGGTGGTCCATCCTCTCCCCTGCAGTAGAGTGGCTGACACCGGGGGGCGGGATCACATGACCAGAGCAGCCTGAAAACAGGTAAGAATATACATCTTTCATACACAGAGTAAGCCCCTTACACATGGGCCGAATGTCGGGAAAGACATCGGCCGATTCAATAAAAAATGGCAGACATTCGGCCATTTTTCAGTGTTTTTTTGGCAGCCGGTCTGACAGAAGCCGGGTGTTTGGTCGGCTTCTGTCGGAGGAACATGCTGGAAAACCAGCATCTGACCGACTCCCGATCCGCCATTGGCTGAGACCTGTCTCCGGAGTGTTCTTTCTGTTCATTTACTTTGCGTTTTTTTAATTGATAAAAATAAACTATTAACACTTCTATTTCTGAAAGCATTCTTCATTTACAGAATTAGCATCACACCTACCTAAGACTTTTGCAGAGTATTGTTTCTTATGTATAAACCAGAGGCTCTGGATGGACAGTTGGATAAATGGTTCTATATTTAGGATGTATCTGGTCTATAAACCAGAGGCTCTGGATGGACAGTTGGATGAATGGTTCTATATTTAGGATGTATCCAGTCTATAAACCAGAGGCTCTGGATGGACAGTTGGATAAATGGTTCTATATTTAGGATGTGTCTGGTCTATAAACCAGAGGCTCTGGATGGACAGTTGGATAAATGGTTCTATATTTAGGATGTACCTAGTCTATAAACCAGAGGCTCTGGATGGACAGTTGGATAAATGGCTCTATATTTAGGATGTGTCTGGTCTATAAACCAGAGGCTCTGGATGGACAGTTGGATAAATGGTTCTATATTTAGGATGTGTTTATATCTACAAACCAGAGGCTCTGGATGGACAGTTGGATAAATGGTTCTATATTTAGGATGTATTGGTCTATAAACCAGAGGCTCTGGATGGACAGTTGGATAAATGGTTCTATATTTAGGATGTATCCGGTCTATAAACCAGAGGCTCTGGATGGACAGTTGGATACATCTGGTCTATAAGTCAGAAATTCTAGATGCCCAGATTTTTTATGTTGTAATAACAATTTTGTTCTGAGCGCACCATTTTGAATGGTTAACTCCAATGTTCAGACCTCCCAACACTGGAAGATTCCTCATAAGGAATCAAAGGTTTAAATGGAACCATCGAAGACTTAAACAGCTCTGACCTCGTTCTTCGCAGGTCATGTGACCAAATGGTGGGATTTCCATGTGATCTCAGGTAATCAGTGGCTTGACCATGAATAGTCTTTCTTCTCTTGGAAGTCAACTTCCAATGTTCACTAAATCCTTCACCATTGAAGAAGAATCAGGTACACATTCTCCATCCCCTATTCTCCAGTTTATTATTATATTACAAGGGAATCTCCGAGAAGCCAATTCAATTCTAGGTTCTATTTTGTACCTGGAAGAAAGTGACCGAGGAGGTGCGGCGATGCTGCTTGCGTTCAGTTCTGTCTTGTTCTGCAGGAATAAGAAAATAGGTTACTGATGATGCTTTATGGACCCACCTTCATGACCAGACATAGATACTGTACAAGGACATCCTGGCAGCTGAACCCTCATTCCTCACAGGGCCGAAGGCAGCGACTGTGCTAGAAAAAAGGCCCGGCAATGCAGTAAAGATACAAGCAGAACATGTCTGCAGGTTACCTGCAAGTCTGAGGCCTCCTCCGACCACCACTCCTCAAAGTCCTTCAGAAGTTTGACCTTCGCCTTTTCCAGGAGAAGCTGCAAGTGTTCGATTTCTGTCTTTAAGCTCTTCAGGCGATTGAAGAGGGTTTTGTACCTGAAGGAGAAGATACAATGGCATGGATTTATTAAAGGCAAATAGACGGAGAACTTCACAAGTGCAATTGCACTAATTTTCCCCAGAGCCTAGTAAATGTGGTGAAGCTCTGCTGATTTCTATCATCCAATCATGTGCAAGCAAACTGGTGTTTTTTTTAAATTTTCTTTGCACCCGATTGGATGTTCTTTACAAAGTGAAGCTTTACCACATTTACAAAGCTCTGGGGAAAATGAGAGCAACTGCACTTGCAAAGTGCACAGTCTATTTGCCTTTAGCAAATCTAACCCCCCCCCCCCCAGTCCTTTAAAAAGCATATAGCTACATCCTAAATTCCCGACGCGTTTCGTGTATTACAACACTTCTTCAGGGGCGGATGTTAAGGAATATCTGCAAAATGATTGTATATAGAGATGAGGTCCTTAAAAAGCATGTAGCTACATCCTAAATTCCCGACGCGTTTCGTGTATTACAACACTTCTTCAGGGGCGGATGTTAAGGAATATCTGCAAAAGACAGAGTATAAGTATATCTAGTTTTAAAACTAAATTAGATAGCAAGAAACAGGGTTCCCGAGTCTAGATACTTACACACAACCAAAGGCAAAAAAAAATATATGCAGCTGTGGAGGGCGGGGACCGCCAGGGCCTAAAAATTTGTCTGTTTCGGGAGCTGGTATTAAAGTACCCCTTGGCAGTGGGACACAGGCAAAGCAACCCCACAAAGAGATATCCATTTTCATAATGTGGTAGGGCGTGATGGCCAGAAATAGATTTGACAGAAGGGTCTGTATTGGATAAATAGAATATCCATAAGATAATAAACTTGGTGAAATAAGGTGAAAAGAAACTGAATACCAAGGTATTGGCTCTTCAATACCTCAGCTCCTGAAAAAGACAAAATGTTAGGCCCTGGCGGTCACCGCCCTCCACAGCTGCATATATATTTTTTGCCTTTGGTTAAATGTAAGTATCTAGACTCGGGAACCCTGTTTCTTGCTATCTAATTTAGTTTTAAAACTAGATATACTTATACTCTGTCTTTTGCAGATATTCCTTAACAATCTCCCCTGAAGAAGTGTTGCTAATGCACGAAACGCGTTGGGAATTTAGGATGTAGCTACATGCTTTTTAAGGACCTCAGCTCTATATAAAATCATTTTTTTCTAAACCTATTCTAATATCTTTTATACATACTTCCACGCATCTGGTACTCATTTATATCCCAACTGTTTTTATACGGCAAAGTTGATTGTGCTGACTAAACTTCTGTGTGTTCATTTGGAGGATAATATGACGATCCATGATATACAGTGTATATATATGAAATCACCTGTGTATGTGCTATATGTCTATGCTATGTATTTATATCCAGCTATTATGCTAACACACCAATAAACTCATATCAATTTACACTTACCAATTCGAATTGCCTCATTCAAAGTCCCAAATTTCCCCCCTCTTTTGTAGCTGAATACAGATGATATTTTATATATATATATGTGCTTCATTTAAAGTCCCAAACATCTCCCACTTTTTTGCAAATTTCACTTGCAGGCGAGCCTCACAATGCCCAGTCCAGCTGAGTTTCATTTTGGCACAACCAAAACTTAAGAAAAAGTTGATCCAGATGGCTGCCACCTAGAGACCAGCTCAAGCAACAATGTAGAAAGGAATCTCTTGAATAAAAAAACTGAAGAAGAATGGAAGTAAAAAGCAAGCAAAAATGGTTGGACTTTTCCCTGCCGAGCTGAAGACATCATCCTAGGACACTAGCAAAAAAAAGATAAATGCTGGGTAGAGGAGGGGTTATCCAGGGCTGGCCTACAGATTTCTTGTTTGCCAGTGTCCTATTCTCCTGTAGAGGGCGGTATGACTTTCTGTGTTTCTCAATAGATAGGAAGGAAATTAAAACGAATTATGTCTGAGGACTGGTAATCCTCTATATTTTACATTTTGGTTCTCGGGTTTAGATATCCTTTAACGTGCAGCCCAAGTTGTTCAGCAAAATAGTCAGTAACAGGAGTGGAGGCAAAACATTCAACATATTACCAGTGGTGGCTGGTGCTCAATTTTCTTGAGGGGGCGGCCCGTGGCCTCCCCAGCCAGCCAGAACCCCCCCATAGCCAGCCAAACAACGGCCAAACTCCCAACCCCGCACCCCCGGCACTCACTCGCCGCTTACCCCCCCCCTTCCGTTGCTTGATTGCCACATCGCTGGCCCGCCAGCCTCTGTACTTACCCCATCCAGGTCATGGTTTCGCCCCCCCCGTGTCTCCTCCCGAGTCCCGGTGGTTGCTTCTCCTCCCAGCCAATCAGGACTTAGGTCCCGCGGCCAATCAGGTCTTAGGAATCGTGGCCAATCGGGTCTCTTGATTGGCCGGGGTGAGAAGCAGAAAGACAATAGCGAATGTTAATTCGCTATTGTCACACAACTGGGTGGGTTCAAGGCGTAGTGCTCTGCGCCCCAAGCCCACTCTTTTTGAAGCCAATTAGAGCTGCTGGCTCTAATCATGTGCTTAAAATAAAACCCCATTGGAATCCATGCGTCCGGCACCCTGCATATAGATTAGGGGCTGGACGAATAGATAAGGGAGGCAGCGCCCGTGCGTGAGTCGCCGCCACTGCATATTACATATTAGGATGGTCACTGCATATCACATACTAGGATGGCCACTGCATATTACATACTAGGAAGGCCACTGCATATTACATACTAGGAAGGCCACTGCATATTACATACTAGGATGGCCACTGCTTATCACATACTAGGATGGCCACTGCATATTACATACTAGGATGGCCACTGCATATTACATACTAGGAAGGCCACTGCATATTACATACTAGGATGGTCACTGCATATCACATACTAGGATGGCCACTGCATATCACATACTAGGATGGTGTGGGTGGATATACAGATACAGCACATCCCAAGACAATGTATAGTTTAAGAGCAAAGAAACAGAAAATGTGACTTTCAAGGTACTACTTACTTTTAGGAAAAAGAAATAAGCAAACAATATAAAAACAGATCATTTATTGTATCAAAATTAAAATGCACCTATTAGAGCAGTACACAAAAAAGATATATATCCAAATAAATACCTGAGGAGTACCCTGCATATAACCTCACAACATCCAAAATGTCTATAAAACCCTCTTTATCATGACAACGCATAATAACGTGTCCAGTTCCTAACGATTACGGAAGGGTGCGAGGTTATATTTCTCTACGCGTTTCGCAAAGAGGAGCTTCTACAAGAGAGCAGGGAACATGTGAGTATGGAATGGTGCTGTACATTGAATTCCCAGGAAGGGGAGAAGTTGAATACAGGGAGAGGAAAGACCAAGGGCATGTACCCCAGATGAGAAGGAACCCCCAACAGACGGACTGAGCACCGGGAGACCTAAAGCCATCAGTTATGGTGAGATCTTTACTTGTTTAAAGTTCAATATGAGAGGATCAGCGATGGCCTCAAACCCTAGCATATCCATTTTTCCTCGTCTAAGAGCAGTAGATGAAAACATAGAACACTTCCAGGGGTGCCTATAATGGTCAGTTTTTATCCACATGTTTTTTCTCTAGTGACACTTCTTTTGTTTGCCAGTGTCCAATTCTTCCTGTGGGCAGCAGTATAACCCAAATTGCTTCTGATTCTGTGCCCCTTAATCAATCATAAAGGAAAATCATTTATTGTTTTCACACGTGGTCCTGTGTACCTCCACTCATTCCGGTCATTAAAATGGCAATCACAATAAAGACAAGCCGGTCCACGTAAACAGTAAAGGGAAGCGTGCAAATGAAGTGCATTTTATTGCAGCCACGCAGAAAGCGATCGTACCTCTTTTTTTCGTCTTCCATCTGACCTCGCAGTTCATCCTCGGCTGGGTCATACTCATTCAGTTCATCTGAGGAGCTGGAAACACCTAGAGGATATTTGGGAAATGATAAAATATTTTGGCAAGGATGTGCATCCAACCTTGGCCTCTCGCTCGCTTGTAGTAAATACAGTAAGGTTACAGTGATTCCAGGGAGCGCACTACGCTTGGAGAAGGAAGAAAGACGACATAACTTTTGGGTCGTTTACAATCACATGACACGTCGCACATCCTCACACCTGTCTACTGCTATACCATCAGCACCTGAACTCTCAGTGCACTTGAAGGGTACCTGTCATACAAAAAAAAAAAAATGCTCAGCTAACCCTAGTTCCTACATCATGCATACCTAAAGCCCAAGATTTTCTTTAGGCTTTGGATAGCGAAGGAAAGGGTTAGACCTTCTGTCAAGTTTTTATTGCTGTCTGTGTCCCCGTGTTAGAATCCAAGTCCCAGGGTTTCTGCTGTGCCTGGCAGTGACTCTTCCTCCTGAGCCACCTGAAGCTCTAGATTGGTATTTCCTTAACCACTTCAATACCCGGCACTTTCAGCCCCTTCCTGCCCAGCCAAATGTTGTCAACTGTCAAGCAACACTGCACCCATTTAAAATTTCTATTATTTTTTGTGCACTGATGTACACTGATGCGTACTGATGGGTACTGGTGAGGCTGCACTGATGGGTACTGGTGAGGCTGCACTGATGGGCACTGGTGAGGCTGCACTGATGGGCACTGGTGAGGCTGCACTGATGGGCACTGGTGAGGCTGCACTGATGTACACTGATGAGCACTGATAGGCTGCACTGATTATCAGTCCCCTGATTTTCTGTGTAAATGTCCCCTGTCATACTTGCAAGTTACCGGCTCTTCTTTGCTCATGTTGTGAAAGCGCGTGAGAAAAGGAATGGCGATAAATGGCAAGTTTGTTTACAAGTGATCAACTGTGATTGAACACAGCTGATCACATGGTAAAGGGCCGCTGTGATTGGCCCTTTACCTCGATCTGTGATCAGCTGTGTCCTTCAGACACAGCGATCACAGAGCATACCCAATGCACCCTCCAGGAGGCGCGTGGGAGGCGTGTTCTGGGAGGACATCTATGGATGCCCTCCCAGAACAACAAAGCCATGCTGTAGCCATTTTTCAGCTATGGCGCAGTATTGTAGTGGTTAAAGTCTTGGTGAAGACCTGCAATTTTTTTATGTCACATGATATTTGCGGATCTGAGGATCTGAAAAAAAGAATTGTTGCTCTACATAAAGATGGCCTAGGCTATAAGAAGATTGCCAAGACCCTGAAACTGAGCTGCAGCACGGTGGCCAAGACCATACAGCGGTATAACAGGACAGGTTCCACTTAGAACAGGCCTCGCCATGATCGACCAAAGAAGTTGAGGTCACGTGCTCAGCGTCATATCCAGAGGTTGTCTTTGGGAAATAGACGTATGAGTGCTGCCAGCATTGCTGCAGAGGTTGTAGGGGTGGGGGATCAGCCTGTCAGTGCTCAGACCATAGGCCACACACTGCATCAAGTTGGTCTGCATGGCTGTCATCCCAGAAGGAAGCCTCTTCTAAAGATCATGCACAAGAAAGCCTGCAAACAGTTTGCTGAAGACAAGCAGACTAAGGATATGGATTACTGGAACCATGTCCTGTGGTCTGATGAGACCAAGATAAACTTATTTGGGTCAGATGGTGACAAGCGTGTGTGGCGGCAACCAGGTGAGGAGGACAAAGACAAGTGTGTCTTGTCTACAGTCAAGCATGGTGGTGGGAGTGTCATGGTCTGGGGCTGCATGAGTGCTGCCGGCACTGGGGAGCTACAGATCATTGAGGGAACCATGAATGCCAACATGTACTGTGACATACTGAAGCAGAGGATGATCCCCTCCCTTCAGAGACTGGGCCGCAGGGCAGTATTCCAACATGATAGAGACCCCAAACACACCTCCAAGATGACCACTGCCTTGCTATAGAAGCTGAGGGTAAAGGTCATGGACTGACCAAGCATGTCTCCAGACCTAAACCTTATTGAGCATCTGTGGGACATCCTCAAACAGAAGGTGGAGAGCGCAAGGTCTCTAACATCCACCAGCTCTGTGATGTTGTCATCCAGGAGTGGAAGAGGACTCCAGTGGCAACTTGTGAAGCTCTGGTGAATGAAAAAGTAGTTCTCATGTTAAAAAAAAAATGCCTAATTTTCCAAGGTGGGAAAGTGGCCTGTCCGAAGACTTCTAAAGTGGGTGACTGCTACCCCCCAGCATGGGTTAGTGGATGTGTGGCCCATCAGCTCAGGAACGAGCGCTCTGGTTCATTCAAACCTGCACATGCACAGTGAGAATAACCCCCACTGTCGTGGCAGGGGCTGAGCTATGCATTGTGCAACAGATAGAGAGCGCGTGCTGCGCATGGGCAAGTTTTGAAAAGCCGGAGCACTCGTTCCTACACTTTTGGGCAACATGTTCAGGCAAGCAGCCAATGAGAGAAGACTGCATACATGGAACAAGAGATGATCAGAGATCTAGGACCTACAAGAGATTATAGGACGCTGCGAACGTGTTGTAGAAGTTCTAAGGGATTGAGAACTTGCTTCAAAAGTTAGCCACAGTTTGGTGCTCAACTTGTGGCCCTCCAGGTGTTGCAGAATTACAAATCCCATGAGGCTTTGTAAGGATGACAGTTACAAGCATGACTCCCAAAGGCTTAGGCACGGAACTTGTAGTCACACGACAGCTTAAGGGCCACAGGTTGAGCACCCAGGCGGGGATGCTAAAAATCACAGCTATTGCAAGAAATGGACAGAATAGGAAAAAGTAAGATAGTGCACCTTGGTAAGGAAAACAGACAGCTGTCTGCAGGGTTCCCGAGGACTGTGCAAAAAGTGCCAAAGGGCCACATGGTTGAGCACCAGGAATAGCTCTCCTAAAGGTGATGCCAGCTCAGGCTGCCCTGTATATAAAGGGACATGGTGTCTACTCACCCAACGCTGCTCTCTGCATCCTTCTCTTCTCCACCTCTCCCTTCAGGTGATCTGCAGAAAACACAAACAAGAAACCAGAATCAGAATATATCTCCCAAAACAACTTTAATAGAACATGTGAGGCCTCTTTCACATGGGCGACGGGTGCTTGGGGGGTCAAAATAGATGGTTGTGCTGTGGTTTTAACACCCCATGACTGCCCCCTTAAAGCGTACCATAAAAATGAAAAAATATTGTGAGAGGCTCACAGTGTGCAGTGAAATCACAGTAAGCCATTTTAGTACAGGAAAGAAGACTGTACAACTGTGCAAGACTGAAGGGAGGGCCTTGTAAAACAAGCTTTATACAATCTTGCTGCTTGTACTGTGGAGTAATTCATTCTCAGGTAAATGTGAGCTTATTTCAAAGCACATGTAGTACTTGTAAATACCTTTGTGTGCATAGTATGGACCAGTGGCGGCTGGTGCTTAATAGTTTTTTTGGGGGGGGTTTGGTTTGGGGTGCGAGAAGAGGCCTTACCTCAGGAGCTTGCAGGAAGAGCCGGGGCTTCTCCTCCTGGCCAAACAGGTAGTCCTAACACTCCCTGGCCAATCGGGTCCCAGGACCCACTTTCTGATTGGCCG
The DNA here is from genome assembly GCF_042186555.1 of Aquarana catesbeiana. Classification (NCBI taxonomy): domain Eukaryota; kingdom Metazoa; phylum Chordata; class Amphibia; order Anura; family Ranidae; genus Aquarana; species Aquarana catesbeiana. The sequence continues at coordinate 684,582,923 of NC_133327.1, read as the reverse complement.
GGAGGAGATTCAGGAAGACAATAGCGAATATTAATTCGCAATTGTCACACAACTGGGTGGGCTCAGGGCACTCGGAGCCCACCCTTTTTTTAAACCAATTAGAGCCTTGGGCTCTAATCGTGTGCTGAAAAAAAGAAAAACCCAGTAAAATTTAATGTGTCCGGCGTCCTGCATGTAGGGGCCGGGCGCATTGATTGGGGGGGCGGCACCCTTGCACCCCTTATGAATGGGTCACCACTGGTATGGACACTTTAAGGGTTTACATCTGGACTATGAGTTAGGTTTAGGGGTTAAGCCAAGTTTAGATGCTACGGGGTTGGGTTATGTCCAGGGGTTGGCCTGCTGTAAAGGGTTAGCTCAAGGTTAGATTCTAGGTTATGTCCAGGAGTTGGGCTGATGTTAGGGGTTAGATTCAGATGAAGAGTCGTGTTCAGGAATAAACCTGATGTATAAGGTTAGGTTTATGTCAAGGGTATAGGTTAGGTTTAGGTGATAGGTCAAAGTTAGATGGTAGAGTATGTCCAGGAGTTGGGCTCATGTTAAGGGTTTAGGTTAAGAGTTGTATTTCTTGAATGGGTTGAAGGTTATGTCTACGTTATAGGTCAAGGTTAGATGGTAGGTTATGTCCAACAGTTGGGCTCATGTTAAGGGTTTAGGTTAAGAGTTGTATTTCTTGAATAGGTTTAAGGTTAGGTTTACGGGATAGGTCAAGGTTAAATGGTAGGTTATGTCCAGCAGTTGGGCTCATGTTAAGGGTTTAGGTTAAGAGTTGTATTTCTTGAATAGGTTGAAGGTTAGGTTTACGTGATAGGTCAGGGGTTAGATGGTAGGCTATGTCCAGCAGTTGGGCTCATGTTAAGGGTTTAGGTTAAGAGCTGCATTTCTTGAATAGGTTGAAGGTTAGGTTTACGTGATAGGTCAAGGTTAGATAGTAGGTTATGTCCAGCAGTTGGGCTCATGTTAAGGGTTTAGGTTAAGAGTTGTATTTCTTGAATAGGTTTAAGGTTAGGTTTACGGGATAGGTCAAGGTTAGATGGTAGGTTATGTCCAGCAGTTTTGCTCATGTTAAGGGGTTAGGTTTAGGTAAGAGTTGTGTTTAATAATACACTTGCCGTATAAGGTTAGGTTTATGTCAGGGATAGAGCTCAGGTTTAGGGGGTTAGGTCAAAGTTAGATGGCAGAATATGTCCAGGAGTTGGGCTCATGTTAAGGGGTTGGGTTTAGGAATACACTTGAGGTTGAGGGTTAGGTTTAGGTTTTAGGTCAGCGTTAGTAGGTTACGTCAGCTGCATTCATCATCGCTCATCCCCAGCAGGAATATAAGTTCAGGACACCCTATGGTCGGATCCAATAAGGAGGAAGACAGTTCCAGCCAAATCCCCACCTTATGCGGTTCACCCCTGCAGGGGTATGAGAATCTGGTGAGTGGGGAACTGAACGTCAGCTCGTGCTGTTTGCACAGGAATTTGCACAAGTCACTTTGGATTGTTTTACATGCAATTAGCACCACAGATTGAACTTATATACCTTCAATTTATGACTGTTTTACACTAGAGACTTTATGTATTTATCTTCTTGATGAACCCACAAGAATCTTAAGTTTTTAGTCCATTTTTCACCACCTAACAATTTTGTATGAATTTTTGAATGCACGTTTGTATATAGGTGTGGAGGTTTAAGTTACCTTATATATGAGCACCGTAACACGGGACTCTTTGGATCACCTTGTACCAAAAAAATCCCCCTTTCTCCTATACTTTGTTATTAAAGGGGACAGGTAGTGTCACGTATTATCACATATAATTTGATCCCAGTTCACATCACTTAGCGGTCTAACTAGCACTTGCACTTTTAACTGTCATCACTGGAGGTCACTCTACAGGTGACAGGCAGCGCCACCCACCCCTGGACATACATATATATTTATGGAGCTTCACTAGTGGAGCCCCTAGGGGAAGAAGCAGCCTCGTCTTACCTATGCGCGGTATCCATCACTTATAAATATGTCCAGACATTGTACTCATGTTAAGGGTTAGATTTAGGGTAAGGGTTGTTTTTAGGGTTTACTTTAGGTATAAAATTGGGGTCAGGTTCAGGGTAATGATGAGTATTACACATTTAGTCTGACACAATCTATTGACAAGGGAAAATAATATACTGGGCCTTCCTTTCCATCAGGTTGTGTAAAAAAAAAAAAGAAGAAAAATCTAAACTGATTAATGAGATGTTGATGGGCCTCCATATATGTGTTATAAATGTGTACACAGCTGTTCACCACATTAAGTGGAGCCGTATCCCTGTCCATACTTATTACAATATCACAGAAGCAGAGTCTGGAGCGCCGTCCTTTCCTCCGCACATCAACCTTCTATAAATAGCGGATGGTTGATAAGGATTTTGGCTGCGTCTTTCCTTCTTCCACAGATAACAGATGAGGAAGATGTCTTGGCTGAACATTTCTCAGCGGAGGTGAAGAGAGCGCTCTACGTGTGCCGCTCGCTGTCATTAAACCTCTTGACAAATCTGTTGGTTTTGGCTACATCTGGGACAGGAGGCTGGGTGGAGGTGCTGAGGAGGGAACATGGGGAATCGCTGGGATGGGGGGAGAAGTGGTTATGGATTGTTGGGACATAATGCCAGGCATATCGGTGTGTCAGAAGAGCAGAGTTTTTATCCTCCTTAGATGAGGACTCTTTACAGATTGGCAGGAAATATTGTGGATGAGTTGCAACCGAGTAAAAGGTCATTATACACAATACTGATACTTCAGATTTTGCTGGATGCTGGAGAGTTAAATGACTTTTTTCCTCTATCACTTAGGGATAGAGTGGAGATCTCTGTGATGCCCATTATGAGGGAGTTCCACCATCCCTGTACAAGGACCCAAGGTCTGTACACCTGCTTTGCCCATTCCAACATCCCTGCACTGCGTTTCTAGGTCTGTATGCTTACTGTGCTTGTTGCAAAGGGTTCCCACCATCCCTATGCTGAGTTCCCGGGTCTGTACACCTTCTGTGCCCATTATGAGGGGTTCTCACCATCCTTGTGCTGAGTTCCCGGGTCTGTACACCTTCTGTGCCCATTATGAGGGGTTCCCACCATGCTGGTGCTGAGTTTCCAAGGTCTCTACACCTACTGTGCCCATTATGAGGGGTTCCCACCATCCCTGTGCTGAGTTTCCAGGTCTGAACACCTGCTGTGGCCCATTATGAGGGGTTCCCACCATCCCAGCACCGAGTTCCAGGGTCTGAACACTTGCTGTGCCCATTATGGGGGTTCCCACCATCCCTAATAGATTTTTTAAATTATAGAGAATTTAGCAAGAGGATTTGAACTATACAAAGGTGGGTGGAAACACAAAAAGTCCAATATATGTGAGAACGAAGGAGCAGTGAGGTCCAGCCATGGCCTACGCCATCTAGAACTAAAACATCTACTTGACCTCTACTTAGTAACACCCATAAAAATATGTGATAACAATAAAATCCTTCACTGCAACTGCTGATGACCGGTACAAACAGGGATACTCCCCACACATCCCAAGAACCCGGTCATATGATCTAATCTGCGGTGTCAGGTGAGCATTTGTAGGGTACACCTGGGGACTGTACAAAAAACTGACACCTTTTATGTGTCCAAAACTACACCCAGGTGACCCATCATCAACCAGGGGGCCAGCACTGCTCAAGCAGCTCCCTGCACACATTCACACCGGGGGTCCTGCTACACCAACTCTCTGCTCGGGTGTTACATAAGGGGTACACGAATTATCACCGAGTATGTTGTCTCATTTCCTTCTTAATTCCTGCTAGCAAAATCTCCCATGTGTCAGAATGCCAGATGAGTGGGGCTGTGGCCCTGCCTACGAGGAGCGCTCTGACATGCCCCCTGCACAGTGCTCCAAAGAACAGTGCTGCTATGCTCTGTAATGAATAGCAATTTGGCTCTCCGGTGTGCTGCCAGCACGGGGTTTTTTGACCTTTGCTACAGCAAATAGTCCAGTTTAAATAATAAAAAAAAAAAACAAACCCACATTTATTACTCTATATACAGCCTTACTGCATTAGGGCTCATGTACACTTCCTTCAAAATGTGGCATTAGACAAGCTTTTTTAAAGCACTCTGAATGCCAATTAAAGCCCCTCTCTCTAAATAAAATGGTGACCTTACAGTCCTGGTCACACGTTGTATTTGCGTCGCTTCAAAAATGATCCCCCAAGCATTCCCAAACCTAAATAGAAGTCCATCAAAATGCTCACTAACAGCACCTGCAGGCATTTATTCAGAGTTAGCTTTGCTTTGTTTTGAGGATATTGAAGGTATCAGATATCCCAAGATGCACTGGGAAACCAACAAACGAACCGGAAAGACGTCATCAGCAGTCACTTCCGGTTCATGTGCATATATTCTGGAAGTGTCTGGTGCAAATGTCACATCAGTGTGGAGCAGCAGGAAGGTAAGCGGGGTCCGGACTGGAGTGGAGCAACTAGCAGACGGCACACGTGGTGTCCAACATTGGAACACTATAGCGGAAGGTGAGAAGGGGGGGGGGGGCAAAGCAGTAAAAACTAGCAATGTCACACGTGGTGAGCAGCATGGGAGCAATATAGCAAAAGGTGAGCGGCGACCGGGGAGAGAGTACTGAGCGGTAGATGATCGGCAGAGCTAGGGGACTGGAGCAGGAGAAACTAGCAATGTCACATGTGGTGTAAAGTGTGGGAGCAATAGAGCGGGAGGTGAGCAGAGACTGGAGAAAGGAGGTTCAGCAAACCAGAGGATGAGCAAAACTGGGGGTTACTATTGAGTGAAGGATCAGCAGAGCTGGGGGTTACTATTGAGTGAAGGATCAGCAAAGCTGGGGGTTACTACTGAGCAGGGGATCTTCTGAATATTGGTACTAATAAGCTGGGGATCTGCTGGACAGGGGTATTAATGAGCTGGGGATCATGTTGAAGAGGTAGGCGCTTTAATGTGTGTTAAAGGAAGTGTAAATGAGTAATAGAAATCAAATCTTAGATTGGGGCTTAAAATTATGGGTGTAACTCTGCTGCCCATTGGACACTTTGCAGTCACACTGAGGGCATCCTGCATAATAAGGCTTCACACACATTGGCACATTTTGCCTGTGCAACGTAAAGATGTGGCATAATTCTGGTGTTAGGGATGTCCTGGGGTTGCGTACAGCTGCCGTAGACATGAATGGGTGAAGGCGGCTATGTGCCAGTGTTTGAGTAAAGTGTAAATATTTGCCAGCACACCACAGATATTCAGACTGAGTCCAAATAGTTTTTTGTTGAAGAACGATCACATTACAAACAGAAGAGTGCAGCGTTTCGGAGCCACACAGGATCCCTTTGTCAGGCATGCCTGATGAAGGGGGTCTTACGCAGCACCAAAATGTTACACTCTTCTGTTTGTGATCGCTCTTCAATAAAAAAACGTTTGGACTCAATCTGCAGATCTGTCGTGTACTGACAATTATTTGCATTGTATGGTACATGTACCAGTCCCCAGATGCTGGTTGCTGCAGGACCCATTATTTTAGAGCCAGGATGGGAATATGGACAACTATTTGAGTAAAGTAGCACATGAACACAGACTAGGTTAGGAATAGGTTGTAAGTTAGGTTTAGGCAATAGGTTAAGGTTAGATGGTAGGTTATGTCCAGGAGTTGAGCTCATGTTAAGGGGTTACGTTTAGGTAAGAGTTGTGTTTAGGAATACACTTGAGGTTTAAGGTTAGTTTAGGTCATGGTTGAAAGTTAGGTTTAGGTGTTAGGTCAGGATTAGATAGTAGGTTATGTCCAGATGTTGGACTCATGTTAGGGGTTAGGTTTAGGTAAAAGCTGCGTTCAGGAATAAACCTGAGGTATAAGGTTAGGTTTACACTAGGGTTAGAGTTTAGGTTTAGGTCAAAGTTAGATGGTAGATTATGTCCGGGAGTTGGGCTCATGTTAAGGGTTTAGGTTAAGAGTTGTGATCAACCCTACTGAGCACTTTTGGACCCCAACCCTACTGGACACCTTTGGACCCCCCAACCCTATAAGGTTAGATGGTAGGTTATATCCAGGAGTTAGGGGGTAGGGGGTTTGGCTTAATTAAGAGTTGTGTTTAGGAATACACTTAAGGTATAAGGTTAGGTTTACATCTAGGTTGAAGGTGTTAGGTCAGGGTTAGATAGTAGGTTATGTCCAGGAGTTGGACTCAACACAGACCTGATGCCAATGAATGCAGGTACTGTATGTGTTCAGGAGGTCCATGTCTATGGAAGCCAGTGTGCAGCTCCAGGGTGTCCTGAGCACCAGAAATAGGCAGTGTCTTTACACTGCATGGGAAAATGCACACATGTACATTAAGCCTTACTGTAACAAAAAAATTGAGGTAAGTTGTTAGTATAAAGTCTATCTGACTGCATATCTCATTGTGTGACTTCACTGGGCTTTAGGGATTCGAATACGCTTGTTGTATCCCCTTGGCTATGTTATAATTTCATCACCATCGATATTGCTCTCTACCTTACACCAGCTTTCCTTTCCCCTCAGACATTTACTACAATCATCCAAACATCACCTGTGTCTGACCCGTAATCCAGTCTGTGAAGACAGCTCGCAGCATCTAATGAACGCGTTGGAGCTCTGCCAGGCCACGGCACTCTGTACAACATATCAGTCCGTATGTCAATCCCCAGCCAGAACGTATGTCTTCCAGCAGGCGAGTTTTATTAGCCGGATTAAGGTATGATGCAGGCCATTTGGTTCTGCACAGCGTTAACCTAAATCATTTTCTGTTGCAGAAAATAACTCCCCCCCCCCCCCCCCATGGCTTGTCCATGGTTCACATTATCCACTGATTACCAGTATATCGCAGAATTAACGATACGTACGGGGAATAAATTGCTTAATGAAGACGGATGTGGTTATATTTTTCCTACAAAAGCTATAAGTAAATTGGGGGGCAATAAAAGGAGAGACGGTGCATTTATAGGCTATGATGGATCAATGAAAAATAGAAGGGAAGTTAAAGAGGAACCCTGTGATTACTGAAAGAGCAATTGCTTGTTCAAAAACACTCCGAGATCTCTAAATAAAGCATATAACAACACCTACACACATGACCAAAGGTTTGTGGACACCTGACTGTCACACCTACCTGTATTGCCAAAATTATGTGAACATCACTCCAAATGATTGAGCTCCGGCATTTCCAGTGAAGGGTACCGGGAATACTACATCAAACAAAGACTTTGTAGACAGTTGTGCTTTTCCAACCTTGTGGTAACAGTTTGGTAAAGACCCTTTTCTGTTCCAGCCCTCGTGTTCAAAGCCAGCACCATAAAGACATGGTTTGACCAGTTTGGTGTGGAGGAATTTGAGTGACCTGTACAGGGCCCTGACCCCAATCCTACTGGAAACTTTTAGACCCCAACCCTACTGAACACCTTTGGACCCCCAACCCTACTGGACACCTTTGGACCCCAGCCCTACCGAACACCTTTGGACCCCAACCCTACTGAACGCCTTCGGACCCCAACCCTACTGAACACTTTTGGACCCCAACATTTTTGGACCCCAACCCTACTGAACATTTTTGGACCCCATCCCTACTGAACACCTTTGGACCTCCACCCCACTGGAAATCTTTGGACCCTTTCCCTGGTGTGGTCGGTGTCCCCTGAGTCCATGGGGTGTTCCATTTTTGGATTAGCCTGTGTTATGAACTTTGTAAGTTTATAGACATACCCTGTATTTGCTAACCATTGTCATTTTATTTTTGGTTTCAAACAAAATATCATGTTCTATTATACTGTGTTAATATTTTGTTGTTTCTTGTAGAATCTAGATTAACGCAGGTTCACAGTATTCTACGTCATATATGTAATCTTGCAAATAATTATATACCTTATTGTGTAAATGCTACAAATTAAAAAAACAGTGTGCAAACAAAACCTCAATGGCTGAAGTGAAAAAAAAATTGAAAATCAATACTGTTTAAATTATGAAAAATCCAAATGAAATAAATGATATTAGCACACTAAATGAATAGCAAGTAGAGTGCAAAAATGCAACAATGTGCAAGACACCATATTATTATGTATTATATATGGATACAAAATTGTGCAAATAAGCCAAGATAAAGTACTAAAATTACAATGCAATCATAAAAATTGTTGAATTAGTGCGAAGTCCAAAAAATAAAATTTGAAATAAAATCACAAATATATAAACATTGTGAGTGATACCCCTCCTATACTGTATGTATCACAGCAGATTATAAAGTGACAATGTGCATCGACCTATTTTAAAAATGAAAAAATACATAAAAATGTACAAACAATAATTTTGATGATTGAATTGCAATTTTAGCACTTTATCTTGGCTTATTTGCACAATTTTGTATCCATATATAATATGGTGTCTTGCACATTGTTGCATTTTTGCACTCTACTTGCTATTCATTTAGTAGGCCAATATCATTTATTTAATTTGGATTTTTCATAATTTAAACAGTATTGATTTTCACATTTATTTGCACTTCAGCCATTGGGGATTTGTTTGCACACTATTTTTTAATTTGTAGTATTTACACAATAAGGTATATATGGTAATTATTTACAAGATTACATATATGTTGTAGAATACTGTGAACCTGCGCTAATCTCGACTCTCATCCAACCCTTATTGACTTACATCAATATTGATAAAGCTGTGGTTCGGTCAGTTTAGTTGTCACATATACAGCTTTGGCACTGTTAAAATCTTTTTTTGTACTTTTTTTTGTATTCTTGTAGACTCTACCCTCTTTTGCCATAGCACCTGAGGAAGACATTTAATGTTGAAACACGTCGGGATGCAATTTCACATCTCCTTTAATGTGGCTTGTAGGGTTTATAATGTGACTTATGTACATAAGAGTAGTACATTTTATTCAGAAAGTGATTTCTTTTTTCAGATATGATGTAAGGTGTATCATTTGTGCTGTGGTAGAGGAAAAACAGAAAACGTATACAGCAGTCACTCTGAGAAATGTTGTTGCCCACTTAGCAAGACAGCAGCCATATCCAGGACCTGGGCCCAAACCACCTGTGGTACACTGAGACCACCAGTAGGTAAGTTCAAATGGTTCATGCATGGGAGCTGACAGAGCCACACCTGCAAAAGCCAGTTATACGAGAGGTGGTGTTGTTACTATGTAGAGATGTTGCAAATTTATGATTACACTTCTTCCCAGAAATCTCCATGGAATTTGTCAAGGCCAATGTTGATTATTCAAAAACAGGACGAAGGTGTGAAAGCCGTGGAACCTCCCTTTTCTAGTTACATAATCACCATGGAATCCCAGTGATTGGATTAAGTCAAAGTGTTGGTGCCACCTTTGTGGATATAAAATTTCAGGTATCTTCCTGACACTCATTGGAATTGAAAAAGTGAAATCGGAGAAGCTACCAAACATCTTCAACATCACAGAACGAGTCCAGTTTAGTGACTACTACTAGATATACCATGACTTGGATAAATGAGAACTTTCATAGACATAAGGTTTTGATTAGAATTGAGGGATCTGGGTGACCTTTTGCATAAATTTTCCTTACAGAGTTCAGGAGGAAGCTGGGTTCAATGACACAAGAACCAGCATATTTGACCATCCCTAGAAGGCAATGATCAACGTAGGATGACAAGGAAAGGATAAGTGTCTTGGTGTTAACCCTGGTCTGTCCTAAACTCCAGTATGAACACTCCACATGAATATGAAGCTGGACAGCAGTGATTAGGTTTTCACCTTGATTGATATCCAGGAATGCAGAAAATGAGAAGCAGTATAGGAAGCTGAAAGGGGGGGGGGGGGGGGGGGTGCTGGAGTGGAGGGAGAAGAAGGGTTCTCTGAGATCTGATGAAACACATAATTTGTCTTCGACTCTGAAAGATAAACTGGAGCTCCGCCACACGTGGAATGACACCATTGGTAGACGATAGAAGGCAGATATAAGGCAGATGAAACTTAAAGGGAACCTGTTATGGAAGATCCTACATAGTAAAAGCAGGCAGGAATACCTTTTAGGGCCCTTTCACACTTGTAAGATTTAGCTTATGCATGCACCCCAATGCAAGACATACAAACACATGCTTCAAAACACATAATGAAAAAGCACGAATGGGTCATTTTTTTTTGTACATTCATTGCTCAGTAAAGATCAGTGAACATTTAGAAGGTTTTTTTTCTGAAATATTTAATAGTCCTATTGTCAGGACCCTGGTCTGAACCTGTGACCTATGCTGTGTCTGGCAGGAGCTCCCCTTGCTGAGCCACTTGGGATGCTGGACAGCTCCCTGGACAATTCCTTGAATGGTCCTACCTTGAACCTTGTTTCTCTTGAACCATTTGAGCTCCTCTCATGAACTTTCTATTTTAGCCATGCCTTTGCACTTCCTGTTTGCCAGATTACTGTCAGCCCCCAGGTCGCAACCTGTGACCTCTGCTGTGTCTGGTGATGTCTCTTCTTGCTGAGCCACCTGGTATGCTGGGCAGCTCCATGGACAATTCCTTGAACAACCTTCCCTTAAACCTTGTTTCTCTTGAACCTTGAAGTCTTTGCTCCTCCCATTAACTTCCTATTTAGGCCATGTCTCTGCACTTCCTGTTTGCCTGATTATTGTGCTCTCTCCAGCCAATATCTCGCTCTTGTCACTCCTGTTGCCATCTGTATCTTCACTACCACTCGTTACAGACCTTTAGCTTGTTCCTCAACTATGCTTCTGCTAACTACACTTCTGCTTGAACCCTACCTGCTATATCTGCTACTGGATCCCGGCTTGCTTACCTCCTGGTGGGGAGATTCTCAGGATTGAGAACTGGTACTAACATGCAGCAAAACCCATCTCCACCATCAGGAGCTCTGGTGAACACCAGTTATTGCTTAGATTCCGCACCTCGGGTGAGCCCGCGTCATCCTCCAGGGTGACCTGCTGCTGCACTTATCTAGCTTGGATCGGTGGGAACCTCTCTACTGCTATAGATACTGGTCTCGGAGCCTGAACCCTGACTGTGACGTCTACTCTGTAGTAGCTGTTGTTGCATTATCATGGTTCACTCTACTTAGAAAACTCAGTAAAGATCAGTGAAATACCACACATGGCTGTGTTACATTATGGAGCTCCCTCAAACCTCATAATGTAACATAACCATGTCCAGCATCCAATTGTTGTTTAACAGGAATGTGCACATGTTCACATATACATACACTCACACATGTGCAAAAGCACGGGAACACCCTGAATACATGTGCACCAACATATACTGTATACTGTGGACTTTCTACTTCAAGTGAACCTAACCTGGCCTCCAATGTTTCTAATGCAATATGTCAAAGTGATCACGTGTCAGCATTGACCAATCAGAATCGCTCTGATCTGTCCTAGAAGGCCTACAGAAAGAAGGGGGAGAAAAACAGGGATTTTAAATCCTTAGACCGCTCAACCAGCTGCCTGGACATTCACAGTTCATCACCTATTGAGGCGATTATACTTATGTGGTAAGTACTTTGTTACAATGAGTTGTGCCAGTCCAAACTGTACTTTAGGGCATGGCATTTAATTTTTATTGAACAAACAGAAAGTTCACATAAAAATCAGTGGCCCACGTAGGGGTTCTTACAAATCAACATGAACAGTCAACTGAAAAATCTGAGCCACTTGGCTTCCTTGTCAGCAGCACCTCTTTTTACCAGTCCCTCTGACTGTGTTGTCCAGCTCCTCTGGTTCACTTGGCTCACTTAGCCTTTAGTCACACTACCCTTCTGCACAGCCCAATCCTGGCCTCTGGATTATGTTCTCCTGACACCCTGATAGGAGCCCACCTGACTCCTGGAATTAGACCTCCTGTCTCTGGGCTGTTGGCTGGGGCTGCTCTGACCCCTGGGTGAGACCTTTTGCCCTCCGACTACTGGCTGGGACTCCTCTGACCCCTGGGTGAGACCTTTTGTCCTCTGACTCTTGGCTGGGGCTGCTCTGACCCCTGCATGAGACCTTTTGCCCTCCGACTACTGGCTGGGGCTCCTCTGACCCCTGGGTGAGACTTTCTGTCCTCTGCCTCTTGGCTGGGGCTCCTCTGACCCCTGGGTGAGACTTTCTGTCCTCTGCCTCTTGGCTGGGGCTCCTCTGACCCCTGGGTGAGACCTTTTGTCCTCCGACTACTGGCTGGGGCTCCTCTGACCCCTGGGTGAGACCTTTTGTCCTCCGACTTCTGGCTAGGGTTCCTCTGACCCCTGGGTGAGAACATCTGTCTCCAATATAAGAGCTTGGAGCCCTGAGCTAGCCTTAGGTTAGAGTACATAACCTTGCACACCCGTTTACTCACACAGGCACCCAGCAAAATCCAGACACAGGTTTGAAGGTTCCATCCCACCCAATACACTTTGGAACCTTCAAGCTCTAGGCCTCGATCTGGGACTACAGAATCTGGAGAAAACCAAAAACATAACATTCTCTGCTCAAAAACAAAAGCCTGGAACTTCGCATTAAGCCTTTATGTAAATCCTGAGCCATTTTCGCCTACATTTACACAGTGGCAGGGCCTCGCACTGTCACAGGAGTTGGGCACTTTTGGAACTGGGGTGGGGGGGGTGGGGGAGTTGGGAGAAGGTTCACCTTTTCATTTTTTCTGAAAAGGTGAACTAACCTTTTAACAACAACCCAAGGATGACAGGACAGTTGTGTCCAACCCCAGCCTGTGATCATCTATGTCCTTTCCCCTCCCCAGAAGAAGGAAATGCATCTTTCATGATGAATTCTCTATTGCTGTTTGGTTTTCTGCTCCAATAATTCTCCGGGTGAAATGTTATAGTGTAACAATATTGTTATAAATGGATTTCTGAGGCTGTGCAGTGTAGGATTGCTGAGTGACGGCTCTATCACATCTGCCAAGACTAACCGTGGAAAACGCTTTGTTTTCCTGTATTGTCACCCCGCAGCCCTTTAAAGATAAAATCATGTGACTTTTATTATTTCTGCACATGTACTTTGTAATATGATGTGATTAAAAATGATTTTGTTGCTTCAATTTGCAGAAGCTATGAATTTATAAAACTGTCAAATTAGTCAAATGCGGCTTCTGGGCGACTACTGTAACCATGCTTGGTTTGTGTACAACACTTCCCAGAAGTCTCATTCCTCTTGCTCGTGTAATTGGCTCACTACCTTCCACACCTGTCGGCAGAGAGCTATAAGCTAAAAGCAAAGCTTGGGCTGGTAATGGAAGAAGCAGCACAAGGAGCCAATTCAGATGCTGATAGGAAGAGAGAACTCAGAGAAGATCTCATCATTGTGGTGCTTCACTTTTTCTTGCTCAGTTTCAGGATGGGCGGGTCTAGGACAACCTGGGCTTAGAGGGAATGGGTTGAATGATGCAAGCCATCTTTCATTATGGAAAACGAAGGCTATCTATTTATGAAAAAGAAGTACTCAGAGGGACAGCTCCAGACTAAAGGTAAGTACTGAAGGTAAGTATTGCAGCAAACCCTGCTTTCTTTAATATATCATGGGCTATTTGTTTAATGGTGTTCTGCTTTAAGGCCAAGTTTCAGGAACCTCTTGGGTTCGTTGCAGCAGGTGTTTCATCCTTGCTGATATATTTGCAGAAGGTGCTCCACATTTAGAGGGATGTCTGGCAGGGAGGCATGGAGAACTATCGTTAGGACCTGGATAGGTCTGTGCCTTCCAAAGCTATTTGTAATTCCAGTTTCCACCAGCGGGTGTTTCCCAGCAGGGCACAGTAATCAGTTTCCACCTGATGCTGGCTGCTGGGAGGGTATTTAGGTCCTCCCTTACTAGTGCCTCTCGCTCCAGTGTTTTGCTCAGCTGCCAGAGACTATGTGCCATTTACAGGGCCGCCATCAGGGGGGTAAAGGCATTACACCTGTAAGGGGCCCGAATGTTCCCAGGGGCCCGTTCGCCCCCCATTCTCAGCTCGTGGCTGAAGGAGAGAAAACACTTTCATTTCGGCAGTTCCTCCCCCCGCTCTCATGTCACGGCTGGAAAGAGGAGAGAAAATGGTCACATGATAATCTAACCCACCAGCAGACTTGCAGTTTGGTCCAGCTGTCATTCAGCCGGGCCCCCTCCTCCTATCACGTGTCCCTGCAGCGATCTCTCCTCCCCCTGATACTCGGTGGAGTATGTTCCCAGCCATGATGGTGAGTGGCGGAGGGGAGGGGGGGAAATGGATAGGCGTCTGTGCAGGGCATAATGCTGGCTGCGGGGCCCGGGGTCTCTGCGAGGAGGGTAACAGTGTGTGTTTTGTCCTCTCTTTGTAGCAGGAAGGCCTGAATGACGGACCCAACTTCCTGTCAGAGGAGGACAGAGCGGTAAGTGGCCACATACCCTTCTCATGGCTGTGTGACACCTCTCAGGGAATGGATGTGCCAATGTATGGCAGACATCATGGGCAGAGCCAGTATACAGATGTGCAGCTTATAGATACTCCCCATGGCATACACTACTTCCCATCCATTCATCCCCCTAGCATAGTCTGTCCCCTATTCACTGACCCCCCCCGTCAAAGACTGCCCCCTATTCACTGACCCCCCCTGTCATAGACTGCCCCCTATTCACTGACCCCCCCATCATAGACTGCCACCTATTCACGGACCCCCCATCATAGACTGCCCCCTATTCACTGACCCCCCCGTCATAGACTGCCAGGGCCGCCATTAGGGGGTACAGGCAGCACCTCCCGTTCTCAATTTGCTGCAGGAGAGGGAAGAGGAGGTGAGATGACACTTTGACTTTTTCGCCCCCCCCGGTTCTCTGCTCCAGGCGGCCCTGGCCATTTATTCTGATCCTGACCCTGATCTGGCTTCTGCTCTGCATCCTGAGCCCTACTGCATCATATCTGCTCCTCTTGTTCCTGATCCCAGTTCTGGTTCTCCCTTCCAATTTGTTCTCCAGTTTACCTGGTTGAATGGGCAGCACAGTGGTGTAGTGGATAGCACTTTCACCTAGCAGCAAAAGAGTTGCTGGTTCAAATCCCAACCACGACACTACCTGCCTGGAGTTTGCATGTTCTCCCTGTGCCTGCGTGGGTTTCCTCCGGGTACTCCGGTTTCCTCCCACATTTCAAAGACATGTTGGTAGGTTAATTAGATCCCGTATGGATGTGAGTTGGGGACCTTAGATTGTAAGCTCCTTGAGGGTAGGGACTGATGTGAATGTACAATGTATATGTAAATTCACGGTGCTATATGAGTACCTGAAATAAAAAAATAATGCTAGTTAGATTTTTTGTCACTGGGTTATGGTTCACTTATATCTTTCTGTTTACTGGTGTTTGGATGGGTTATGTTTTATTGTAAATAAATCTTACTTAACCACTAGCCGACCAGCTTACGCAGATATACTGCAACAGATTGGCTCTCCTGCGCGAATCCGTGCAGGAAGGATAGCCAGCGCACGTGACTGCGGGTTCCGCGGACTCGTCTGCCAGCGACCTGCGATCGCAGTGAGGCACTATTCTGACAAGCCTAACCACCTTATTCTTACTGTATTGTAGACAAATGGCGGGTAGCTGAACTCAATTTTCTATAGTGTAATGTAATGCAATGGCAGGAAAGGTGGGGGTTAACGCCCAGCAGCGGCACAAATGTGACCACAGCGGCCTGAGGTTGTATGTCGAGAGCTCGCTCTTAATGCGTGCTTCCAGAACATTGATTGAGCTGTCACCGCTCGCTCTCGGTCAAGGCTTCTGATTTGAGCCAGCAGGATGGGTTTCTGACAATGTGAAAGCCTTTAACAGCTGTCCCATAATATGGAAGTCAGCCCCGTGTCCTCAAAGTTCTAAAAAATGATATAAAATTAATTTGGATACAGTGTTGCATGACAGAGTATTTGTTAGTCAAACTAGCACTGAAACCAGAGGGGAGCGCTAAATGTTTGTAAACACAAGAAGGAAAAAAGATTGCTGCTGATAGAAGGTGGTGGGAGGGTGTTAAAGTTCCGCTGACCCCCAAAGATTGTGGGGTTATTCTTTTAAGGGGGAAGGGGGTTAAATGCCATTTACCACAAATTATTATGGGACTGTTTTTGGAAAGGTGGGGGGAGGGGGAGTTTAAGGGTTTAAAGTGGCACTGACCACAAATGATTGCAGTATTGTTTTTCTAAAGGTAAAGCAATTAAAAGGCAAATTAAAGCAATACCAGATTTTTGATCTTTTTTTCTTTATATAGTAAAAAAAAAAAATACCCTGATAGGAGCCCACCTGACTCCTGGAATTAGACCTCTCGTTTCCGGGCTGCTGGCTGGGGCTCCTCTGACCCCTGGGTGAGACCTTTTGTCCTCCAACTACTGGCTGGGGCTCCTCTGACCCCTGGGTGAGACTTTCTGCCCTCTGACTCTTGACTGGGGCTCCTCTGACCCCTGGGTGAGACCTTTTGTCCTCCGACTACTGGCTGGGGCTCCTCTGACCCCTGGGTGAGACTTTCTGTCCTCTGACTCTTGGCTGGGGCTCCTCTGACCCCTGGGTGAGACCTTTTGTCCTCCGACTACTGGCTGGGGCTCCTCTGACCCCTGGGTGAGACTTTCTGTCCTCTGACTCTTGGCTGGGGCTCCTCTGACCCCTGGGTGAGACCTTTTGTCCTCCGACTACTGGCTGGGGCTCCTCTGACCCCTGGGTGAGACTTTCTGTCATCTGACTCTTGGCTGGGGCTCCTCTGACCCCTGGGTGAGACCTTTTGTCCTCCGACTACTGTCTGGGGCTCCTCTGACCCCTGGGGGAGACTTTCTGTCATCTGACTCTTGGCTGGGGCTCCTCTGACCCCTGGGTGAGACCTTTTGTCCTCCGACTACTGTCTGGGGCTCCTCTGACCCCTGGGGGAGACTTTCTGTCCTCTGACTCTTGACTGGGGCTCCTCTGACCCCTGGGTGAGACCTTTTGTCCTCCGACTACTGGCTGGGGCTCCTCTGACCCCTGGGTGAGACTTTCTGTCCTCTGACTCTTGGCTGGGGCTCCTCTGACCCCTGGGTGAGACCTTTTGTCCTCCGACTACTGGCTGGGGCTCCTCTGACCCCTGGGTGAGACTTTCTGTCCTCTGACTCTTGGCTGGGGCTCCTCTGACCCCTGGGTGAGACCTTTTGTCCTCCGACTACTGGCTGGGGCTCCTCTGACCCCTGGGTGAGACTTTCTGTCATCTGACTCTTGGCTGGGGCTCCTCTGACCCCTGGGTGAGACCTTTTGTCCTCCGACTACTGTCTGGGGCTCCTCTGACCCCTGGGGGAGACTTTCTGTCATCTGACTCTTGGCTGGGGCTCCTCTGACCCCTGGGTGAGACCTTTTGTCCTCCGACTACTGGCTGGGGCTCCTCTGACCCCTGGGTGAGACTTTCTGCCCTCTGACTCTTGACTGGGGCTCCTCTGACCCCTGGGTGAGACCTTTTGTCCTCCGACTACTGGCTGGGGCTCCTCTGACCCCTGGGTGAGACTTTCTGTCCTCTGACTCTTGGCTGGGGCTCCTCTGACCCCTGGGTGAGACCTTTTGTCCTCCGACTACTGGCTGGGGCTCCTCTGACCCCTGGGTGAGACTTTGTCCTCTGACTCTTGGCTGGGGCTCCTCTGACCCCTGGGTGAGACCTTTTGTCCTCCGACTACTGGCTGGGGCTCCTCTGACCCCTGGGTGAGACTTTCTGTCATCTGACTCTTGGCTGGGGCTCCTCTGACCCCTGGGTGAGACCTTTTGTCCTCCGACTACTGTCTGGGGCTCCTCTGACCCCTGGGGGAGACTTTCTGTCATCTGACTCTTGGCTGGGGCTCCTCTGACCCCTGGGTGAGACCTTTTGTCCTCCGACTACTGTCTGGGGCTCCTCTGACCCCTGGGGGAGACTTTCTGTCCTCTGACTCTTGACTGGGGCTCCTCTGACCCCTGGGTGAGACCTTTTGTCCTCCGACTACTGGCTGGGGCTCCTCTGACCCCTGGGTGAGACTCTGTCTCCAATATGAGAGCTGTCTTCAAACCGGGAGCCCTGAGCTAGCCAATAACCATTATTGATAGAGTTCTTTAGACATGAACCTCCAAGGACAGGACTGATGTTGGATGAGAAGACCTAGTTCACAATCAGGGTTCCAATTCATCCCAAAGGCGTTCAGTAGGGATGAGGTCAGGGCTCTGTGCTGGACACTCGAGTTCCTCCACACCAAACTGATCAACCCATGTCTTTATGGAGCTGGCTTTCAGCGCATTCATGATGGAACCGAAAATAACCTTTCAAAGACTGCCACAAGGCTGGAAATGCAGGGTATAACTAGAACCCCTGTCATCCAAAAGAGCATTTATGAGGTCAGGTACTGATGTTGGTTGAGAAGACCTGGTTCACCATCAGTGTTCCAATTCATCCCAAAGGTGTTCAGTAGGGTTGAGGTCAGGGCTCTGTACAGGACACTTGAGTTCCTCCAAACCAAACTGGTCACACCATGTCTTTACGGAGCTGGCTTTGTACACAGGGGACAGTCATGCTGGAACAGAAAAGGGTCTTAACCAAACTGTTACCACAATGTTGTAAGAACTCAATTGTCTACAATGTCTTTGTATGATGTCATATTAACACGTCCTTTCACTGGAAACACATGAATGCCATCATATGGAGGGGGGGGGGGGGGTTTGCATCCTTTTGGCCATAAAGTGCTTATAGAGACAAGGGCCGAGTCAGATCCTCCTAACACATATCAGTAAGCATTAAACTCATGCTGAATTTTTATAAGACGTGGGATTAAGCATGATTTTGGCAGAGAGCGAGCCTTGAGGTCACCAGAAAAAAAAACGCCAATGATGCGTCTGAATGAAATCAAGTCACCGATCACGTATTTGCCAGAAGCGTTTACAGAGTGCACAGCGCAATGTCACAAGCGATTATCCTGAGAAAGGCAGAGCGGCACACTGACCAGACCAGCATCCTTACTCCAGGAATACGATCAACTGGAAATGTTCGGTAGTAAAAATAACGAGCCGATATAAAAACAGCACAAACTCATAAAAAATGCTTGTGTCGCGGCCAGCACTGTTCCTGGACCGGTTGGAGGAATGCGGCGGACTGCCACGGACATTTTCAATATTTACATTGCGCAATGTCGAGCGTTATCCCAAGAATACCGCGGCCTTTGTCTCTGCTAAATCCAGCTCGTTAACAGGAGATTGCCGTGTAGATGTTCTGCTGAACGATTTGTTTTTCCACATTCTGCTTGTGGCTTTATTAAACCCGAGCTCTGCTCTAAATGAAACCTTTTCTCGAGTTTCTGGAGGCAGAGGTGAACAGACTTCAATTTAAACATTTAGAAGTAAAAGTCCTGCCTTTGAGCAAAAACTATAAAATGCTGGATGCTACCTGGACTGGGCAGAACATCCTCTTCAGTGCACCCCTTTGACTGAGTTTTTCTTTATTACTAGGACCTGACTTCAAGAGACCCGGTCACCAACATAAAAAATTGTAGATAAAAGCACAGAAAAATCAAGTATTTTAACCCCTTACCGCTTCCTGGGAGCTGACCCCTAACCACTTGCTGATCAACATACATACAGTGGGGAAAATAATGATTTGATCCTCTGTAGATACTGTAAGTTTGCCCACTTACATAGAATGAAGGGTCTATAATTTTTATCATAGGTGTATTTTATATAATAGAGACAGAATATCAACCAAAAATCCAGAAAAAACACATAATACAAATGTTATAGATTAAGTTCCAGTTCAGTAAGTAAAATAAGTATTTGATCTCCAAGCAAAACATGACTTAGTACTTGATAGAGAAACCCTTGATGGCAAGCACAGAGAGAGGTAAGACGTTTCTTGTAGTTGGTGGCCAGGTTTGCACAGGAGAGATTTTGGTCCTCTCTTCTTTACACATCTAAATCCTTAAGGTTTTTTGGCAGTTGCTTGGCAACTCTACGTTTCAGCTCCCCCCATACATTTTCTATAGGATTAAGATCTGGAGACCTTAATGTGCTTTTTCCTAAACCACTCCTTTGTTGCCTTGGCGGCATGTTTTGGGTCATTGTCATGCTGGAAGACTCATCCACGACTCATCTTCAGTGTTTTGGCTGAGGGAAGGAGGTTCTCATCCAAGATTTTGCAATACATGGCCCCGTCCATTGGCCCCTCAATACGGCAAATTCGGCCTGTTCCTTTAGCAGAGAAACAGCCCCAAAGCATCATGTTTCCACCTCCGTGGTTGACCGTAGGGATGGTGTTCTTAGGGTCATAGTCAGCTTTTTTCCTCCAAACACAGTGAGTTGAGTTAATACCAAAGAGCTAAATTTTGGTCTCATCTGACCACAGCACTTTCTCCCAATCCTTCTCTGAATCATTTAGATGTTCATTGGCATGACTGTATATGTGCCTTCTTGAGGAGGAGGACCTTGTGGACGCTGCAGGATTTCAATCCATGGTGGCGTATTGTAGTGCCAATGGTTTGTTTGGTGACTGTGGTCCCAACTGCCTTTCACAAGCTCCTCCCGTGTAGTTCTGGGCTGATCCCTCGCTTTTCTCATGATCATCCTTACCCCATGAGACAAAATCTTGCATTGAGCTCCAGACCGAGGGCAATTGATGGTTATTATGTATGTCTTCCAGTTGCGCATAATCACTCCAACAGTTGTCTCCTTCTCACCAAGCTTTCTGCTGATGGTCTTGTAGCCCATTCCAGCCTTGTGCAGGTCTACAATCTTATCCCTGATGTCTTTTGACAGCTCTTTGGTCTTGCCAATGATGGTGAGGTTTGAATGGAAGAAAGAGATTCTGTGGACAGGTGTCTTTTATACAAATAACGAGATGTCGTTAGGAGCACCTTCTCACATTGACAGGACTGATCTGTGTACCACATGGGCATCTACTGTAGCCAGTCTGTGGGGGGCAGAATTATTGTTGGTTGGTAGGAGATCAAATACTTATTGCAGCTCAATTTATAACATTTGTATCGTGTTTTTTTTCTGGATTTTTGGTTGATATTCTGTCTCTATCATTTAAAATACACCTATGATAAAAATTATAGACCCTTCATATCTTTGTAAGTGGGCAAACTTACACAATCTGCAGGGGACCAAATCATTATTTTCCCCCCACTGTATATAAATGACCTGTCAACGAGTGGCTAGTATAAGATCAATAAGTGGCAGATATTAACCCGCTACAATTTTTTTCAGCCTGTAATCGGCTGTTTTATAAAAGTGTGAACCGAGCCCAAGCATCCGTCCAGCACTGAAATCGTAGCTGTGACAAAAATCCGGTCCTAAACCTTGCAAATTCGCATTAGAACCGGATCAAAAACGCACCTGAACCGCTGAATAAATGCTTTTTTTTATTCACAGTGAAAACGGACATACAATTTGCACCTGACATGTGTGAACCTAGCTGTTGTCCTTCTATGGGCAGCACGGTGGCTTAGTGGTTAGCACTTCTGCCTGGCAGCCAGTGCCAGGACAAGTTCATCTAGAGCTCAGGGGCGAACATGCCAAATTGCGCCCCCCCCCAAAATGTATTAGCATTATGTGTCAGAATTGCGCACCCCCCGAAAAAAAAAAAACGAGTACTAATCTGCATACATAACCCTGAAGTATAAATTCTTCCTCCTCCCACTACAAATCCATCCCCTGCTGAAATCCTCTTCCCAGCACAAATCTTTGCACCCCAAACCCCCCAGCTCAAGCCCTCTTATTTCCCATATGCCCCCAGCACAAATCCACCCCCCAAAATAAATAAAAAAATTCCCCCCGCCTAGTACAAATCCTCTACCCTTCTCCCCCTACTCCAAATCCCCCCTCCCAGCACAAATTTTAGTCTATACCCCAGCCTAGCACAAATCCTCTCAATCATCCCTGTTAGAACAAATCCACCCCCCAAAACAAATTCCCCTCCTAGCACAACCCCCCCACACCATATTACCTTTTTTAGCACAAACCCCTAAAAATTCCCCCCTCCTTGCACAAATCTTCTTTCCCCATCGCCCCTTACAACACATATCCCCTCAAAAAAATACTCCTAGCACACCTCCCCAAATGTCCCCTCCTAGAACAATTCTTATCCCTTGCCGTCCCCCAAATTTCCTCTTCCAACATAAATCCCCTCCCCCCAACCTCCTTGTGGTGCCCCCACCTCACATGATACCACAGTGCCCAGGGCAGCCGCCCCTTCTGCCCACTCCTTATCTCGGCCCTGCTGGCAGCACTAGGGTTGTTGGTTCAAATCCCAACCATAACATTACCTGCATGGAGTTTGCATGTTCTGCATGTGCTGGCGTGGGTTTCCTCTGGGTACTCCGATTTACTCCCACATGCCAAAGACATGCGTGTAGGTTAATTGGCCCTATGTGTATGTATGAATGTGAGTTAGGGGCCTTAGATTGTAAACTCCTTGAGGGCAGGGACTGGTATGACTGTAGAATATATATATATATATATATATATATATATATATATATGTAAAGCGCTGTGTAAATTGTCATCACTATATAAATTCCTGTAATAAATAATAGACTCTTTGCATTCTGTGCTGTGTATTGTATCCCCCCCCCTATATTGTCATGGCTGCACATGGACTCTCTCACTGCAATAATAACCTTCACGGTGGAATGAAGACTATTCTTCTCACTAATGATTCGCATACATACACAGATATTTCAAGAATGCCTCGTTTATGATGAGTTGGTTAGAATTTCCATCAGAAGAGAGACGTAAATAAGAGCGTTTTTGATTAGGACGTGTCTGGAAAGAGCGGTGGATCTTGGCCCTTCGTGCGGACGCTCCATCCAAGAGAGACTGCGTCCGATCTCCGGAGCTGAACACCTTAGGCGGAACTAATTCCGTGTTCGGTACAGAGATATTCTACAGTCAGGGGTGCCAAGTGCCCAGAGCGCAGAACCTTCCAGACACTTTGACCTCACCTGAACCGTCAGGAAGCCCGGCCTTCCCGATTTCAATTCTAGAGTTACTAAGTAATGATGATGAGAAAAAGACATCATTTATGATACTTTATGTTAAAGAGGAAATAGAATGGTTTGGGCTCAGTTTTTTTTTTTTTTAGTTGTCTTCTTATTTTAAGTTAATACATTTGCAAACTGTTGTTTTGTGTGTTTTATTACTATCTATAAACAGTATTTGTTTTACAAGTAAAAACAGTGCTGTGAAAATCTATTTGCCCCCTTCCCGATTTTGTATTTTTTTTTTTTGTGATTCGGCACCGCGTCGCTTTAACTGACAATTGCGCGGGCGTGCGACGTTGCACCCAAACAAAATTGACGTCCTTTTTTTCCCACAAATAGAGCTTTCTTTTGGTGGTATTTGATCACCTCTGCGGTTTTTATTTTTTGTGCTATAAACAAAAAAAGAGTGACAATTTAAAAAAACAACACAATTTTGTACTTTTTGCTATAATAAATATCCACAATTTTTTTTAAAAAAAGCTATTTTTTTTTTCTCAGTTTAGGCCTATATGTATTCTTCTACATATTTTTTCACATAGGGAATTTAGTTTACTTTTAAAGGGTGCCGTGACTGAAAAAAGTTGGGGAATGCTGATCTATATAGCAGGCTTCTTTCAGCACAGCTGAAAGGGATACAATTCTACTATTTGAAAAGGTGTGAAGAGCTCCATCTGTTGGTGGGATAAAAGAGTGCAAAGTATTATTATGTACTATTCCAAATCTAACTCCTCCCATCTAACTGCCCTTTTCACGCAAGCCATGGTCACATGACATTCCAACGCTGGATAGCCATGACCTGATGCATGCAAGAGGGGGACTGCACCATCAATGGGCCCGACTCTTATTCCCCGAAGGATAGGCTTATAGATGAAGGTGTAGTAAAAAGTGCAGAGCGGTGTGAGGGGAATTCTGAGATCGGTTTGTTTCCATTTCACGATATTCAGTAAAAGCTGAACATGTAAAAAAATATATAACACTTAAAGCAGAATTCCAGCCAGAAATAGCAACAGAACAATGAACAACCCATTATACAGTATATAATAAAACCCAATAAAAATAATAAAACCAGCTTTTGCTGCAATATTTGTTTTCTGATTTCCCAGTCTAATGGCTAGCAATAGTCAACCTACATCCTCTGAGCCCAGGTCATCCTGTGAATGGACAGTTAAAGGAGAAGCAGCACAGTGATGAGCTCATCTGTCTGTCACGCTGCTCTCTCCTCCTAGCAGCATGTTACTTGAATTGAACACATCACATCAGAACCTCCCCTTTACATCAGCACTCCCTCCCCCCCTTAACATCAGCGTCCCCCATCACCTCAGAGGTCCCAAACACCTCAGAGCACCCCCATCACATCAAAGTCCCTCCTTCACATCAGAGGCCCCCATTACCTCAGAGGGCACCCTATACATCAGAGTCCCCCCATCATCAAAGTCTCCACATCACATTATAGTCTCCCCATCAAATCAGAGTATCCCCATGATAGAGTCCCCCCCATCACATTATAGTCTCCCCTTGTAAGAGCCTCTTTCCCTTCATATCATAGTCTTCCTATGACACAGCCCCTCCCCCATCACATCATAGTCTCCCCTTAATAGAGTCCTCATCACATCATAGTCTCCCTATGATAGAGCCCCCCCCCAAACACATCATAGTCTCCCTATGATAGAGCCCCTCCATCACATCATAGTCTCCCTATGATAAAGCCCCCCCCCCAACACATCATAGTCTCCCCATGATAGAGCCCCCCCCCCCATCACATCATAGTCTCCCCTTAATAGAGTCCTCATCACATCATAGTCTCCCTATGATAGAGCCCCCCCAACACATCATAGTCTCCCCATGATAGAGCCCCCCCATCACATCATAGTCTCCCCATGGTAGAGCCCCCCCATCACATCATAGTCTCCCTATGATAGAGCCCCCCCATCACATCATAGTCTCCCTATGATAGAGCCCCCCCATCACATCATAGTCTCCCTATGATAGAGCCCCCCCATCACATCATAGTCTCCCTATGATAGAGCCCCCCCATCACATCATAGTCTCCCCATGATAGAGCCCCCCCATCACATCATAGTCTCCCCATGATAGAGCCCCCCCATCACATCATAGTCTTCCCATGATAGAGCCCCCCCATCACATCATAGTCTTCCCATGATAGAGCACCCCCCCCATCACATCATAGTCTCCCTATGATACAGCCCCCCCATCACATCATAGTCTCCCCATGATAGAGCCCCACCCATCACATCATAGTCTTCCCATTATAGAGCCCCCCCCCATCACATCATAGACTCCCTATGATAGAGCCCCCCCATCACATCATAGTCTCCCTATGATAGAGCCCCCCCATCACATCATAGTCTCCCCATGATAGAGCCCCCCCATCACATCATAGTCTCCCCATGATAGAGCCCCCCATCACATCGTAGTCTCCCTATGATAGAGCCCCCCCATCACATCGTAGTCTCCCCATGATAGAGCCCCCCCCCATCACATCATAGTCTCCCCATGATAGAGCCCCCCCCCATCACATCATAGACTCCCTATGATAGAGCCCCCCCATCACATCATAGTCTTCCCATGATAGAGCCCCCCCCATCACATCATAGTCTTCCCATGATAGAGCCCCCCCCCATCACATCATAGTCTCCCTATGATAGAGCCCCCCATCACATCATAGTCTCCCTATGATACAGCCCCCCCATCACATCATAGTCTCCCCATGATAGAGCCCCCCCATCACATCATAGTCTCCCCATGATAGAGCCCCCCCATCACATCATAGTCTCCCCATGATAGAGCCCCCCCATCACATCATAGTCTCCCTATGATAGAGCCCCCCGCAACACATCATAGTCTCCCTATGAAAGAGCCCCCCCCCCATCACATCATAGTCTCCCTATGATAGAGCCCCCCCATCACATGAGAATATATGCATCTCATCATAGTCTCCAGATGACAGAGTCCCCCCATCAATCAGAGTCCCCCCATTACATCATAGATTCCCCATGACAGAGCCTGATTCAGCACAATCTGGGTCTGATGTTCATGGCACCCGGGGGGAACCCGAATGGCACTCCAAGGTGCAGTGACACCCCTGAGTAGGAAACTCTGGTCCACTGATTAGTTTTAATGGCCCACCCTGGGAGGGGTTGAGTTCTGCTTTAAGCTTCTTCCTGAGCTGCTCTGAGCCCCGATACCAAGGCCAAGGCACATTTATTACTTGGTGCTCCATATCCGATCTCAGTCCCCATCATGTGCATTCCTCCCTATAGGAATAAAGCATTTTCCTGTATGAAATATGTCACGGAACAGTCATATGTCCTCTCTTCCTGGACACCACAGTAATGGGAGAGGGGCATTCTGTCCAGGCATTGTGCTGTGTCTGCCCATGCGTATCATTCACAACAATGCTCTTATGGACAATGTGTGCAAATATTTCAGGGATAGAACACGGCTCTCCAAAACAAACACATCTGAAAACTATTCCAGGCATCCTATTGCCAAATTAGCAAGCCAAGGAATTAATGGCAGAGCGCACAACAAAATCAAGCCATCTTGCGGTGATGAAGGCCAGATTTCAAGGTGTTGGCCCTTTAATGCCTCTCTATTTTATGTCAGAAGGAATTGAAAACAAACCCATGAAAACAGCAATTCCATGGACTGCCATTGTTAAGTGCCTTTTAAAAATGCCATTTGCCTGGCTGTCCTGGAAAAATGTGTAGATCTGCATTGTATGAGATGTCT